>NC_083572.1:39362966-39477966 GCF_027579695.1 Neoarius graeffei
ACATACGAGGATATTACACAGTTGCGCGAAGATATGAAGTTTATCTTCGAGTGGTGATTCATGAGTGAGTGGAGCGGAGCAAACGAGTGAAAATATTTAACAGATAAACTTCATATCTTTGTGCCACCATGTGATGATGTTCTTTATATGGACACATTCATAAACAAAAAAGTACCTACATTTATCAAAACAATTCATCGATTTCCTCACAAGTGACATATAGAGATTTATGTCACGGTTTTGGTTCTCCATGTCCCGAATGTAGCTCATATGAAAAATCTCTCGTGTGTCCAATATAAATTTGTAACACAGTTTATTGTTACACAATATTTCATGCCATGCCTCGTCACTTAAAAAAAAAAAGTCTTTCCATTAAAAGATTCTCAATCATGATCGCATTCACACAATGTTAAAGGTCTGATGACACGAACATGACTCTATGCAATTTCTTAAATAAACTATACAACATGGCAAACATGTTAGATTTCTGTTATAATTACGTGAAAAGAAGCTGTTGTTACGTGAATATCCAACTTTTAATTGCACAGCGCAAGAAAACTGGGTCTGTGGCTCACGGCCATGTTGTGACGTCAGCGGAAGAACACGCTGCAGTTCACTGGCTGTCTACTCAATGGAAATGGTGCATGAAAACGCCGGTGAACTCTCTAGCTCTTCCTCTTCTGCGAGTCTAGAATTGTGTTGTGAGTGGGATAGATCGGAAGAATCAAGTGATGACGAACACGGGTGCATCCAACCGTACAGGTTTGAACCTGTTACTGTGCAATCTGAGAGCGACTCCGAGATGGACAGCGGACAGGCAGACAGCCCAGCATTGAACACCACAAGGTTGGATAACAAGGATTGGTAGGTCAACCCGTATTTGTTCAAAATGTTACGGAATCAATATTTTAATATTGTGCATTGTTGTCTTGCATGTGTAAACACTGCTTATATCATGTAAGCCGTATGCTACACTGAATACATAGTTCCTAATGGAGCATGCAAACGGCTAACATAATAAGCTTACGACTATGCCTGATCCGTGATACATTTAGGATAATATTGGCAGGCACGTCTTCTAGTTTATGGCTTCTTAGTTTTATCCTTGAATGAAGCAAAATATTTGATAACCTACATCAGCGTAAGCAAATGACAATCTGTAGCCTACTTGTCTGGCTAAGTTAGCTTTCCCTCAGTGTTTGCTTTGAGAAACAAATTCTTTCAACTTGGCAATAAGAGACCACAATGCAAAGGCAAAATACTACAACTGCTACTACAAATCTGTCACATCAACAAACCAGCAAGTGAGGAGGAAGACTAGGCGATATGATGCCCATACCCATAGATCAGTTTTTTTTGTATTAGTACTAAGAAGACGTAAACAAACCATCCAACACCATCGAAGACAGTGCAAGCTTTCACAAGCAAATACATGACTGATATCACGCCGACTTTATGATTACATTTATGATTATCATGAATGTGTACTCTATGAGCACGTCACTTCCAAGATGGCCACGCAGACCGCATGGTTACTATTTTTAGCATCATGTCGGAGCACTCTATAGCTCTACGTACCTTTATCTTATGTCGTTTCTCAACACATGTTCTGGCAGGAGGACTGTCTTTGGAGGAGTCGCCTTGTCCCAGGCGACTGCTGGATCCGGCATAGCTACTAGTAGACCCCCTCCGGAATACTGTAGGCACTGCTGATGGTAGCAACACACATTTGTGCTGAACTGAACACCCAAGAGATTCCTTTAAGCTGGGAAGGGTGTCAAAACAATCCAAATCGAAGTGTTCAGAGCACAGGACGGATGTTGGTGAGGGCTCCCACTTGTCACGAGTGCGCCTGACTTACTTCATCCACTTCGCATGCAGCTCGGGATCTCTGGGAAACTTGAATAAACTTACCCCATCCTTGTGGGTTTTGGAGCAAAAGCCGGCAACACAATGCGAAGGCATAATAACTATACATACATATATATATACGTATATATATATATATATATATATATATATATATATATACACACACACATTATATACATACACACACACACATATATGTGTGTGTGTATATATATACACATATATATACACACACACACACACATATGTGTGTGTATATATATACACATATATATACACACACACACATATATATATCTATATCAGCTGGATAGTACAGTGGTAATGCTCACTGACTACGACGCAGGAGATCGGGGTTCGAATCCCGGTCGGGGCAAAACATCATCCAGTAAGGGTCCTTAGGCAAAACCCCTCATGATATATCATGAGTGAAATGAGTGAAAACATAACTGATAGAGTCATACCGGCTCAGACGTCGCCCGGGTCAACAAGGTCTGCGTCAGTTGCTAGGGAACCAGGGCAAACTGATGAGAAATGGGCTACTGGAACAAGACATCGATGGACGAGGACAGAAAATACGGATTTGCTGGAATGCTACTATACAAGCAATCCCAGAGAGAGGGGATACATGCAGAGAATGTGGGACCATTGGATACTTCGAAACCCACAATCAAGGCTAACAAAGAAACAGCTATTAGCCCAGTGTTCCAACATCCATAATCGAAATCTGCTATCACAACTAGAGATTAATGAAATACAACAACGATGCTACGGCAAGGGGGAGCCAGGAAGACAGGTCAGGGGGGAGATGTCATCATCCCACAACCAGAGATTGGGTACCAAGCCCCAACAGCTAACAGCCTCAACACAAGAGCTGCTGACCTGAGAAGGAAGATCGTGACCCAACTGGAAACCTGGAGCCCCCGACGAATACCGAAGCTGAGTTGCCAAGTACCTTCAGAAGATCTACTAGTAGATGTGAATGCTGCTCTGAAGACAATCTCCACAAGAACCATCACTGAGACCAACAAGCTGATACACAGTACAGCAACAGTAATCATGGAGATGCTTGGACACAAGGTGGGCTCGGGACATAACAAACAGTATCCACCATGGAAGAGACGATTAGAGGCCAAGATAAAGGCAGCAAGGAGAGAAGTTAGCCAGCTAGCTGAACTACAGAAAGGGAACATGGTGAATAAAGGGGCGCCCAGGAAGTACAACTCACTCTCCATACCAGAGGCACTCGAAACTGCCAAACAGCGACTAACAGCTCTGGCCACCCGGTTGAGGAGATACACCAAGGAAGGAGAGGCCAGGAGAATAAACAAGCTGTTCTCCACTGAACCAGCCAAGGTGTACTCTCAATGGCAGGGGAACAACAACCGGTCAGACCCACCAAGAGCTGAGGTGGAAAAATACTGGAAAGACATATGGGAAAGAAAGGCATCACACAACACCGATGCCCAATGGTTAGTGGACCTAAGAGCTGACCACAGCAACCTCCCAGAACAAGAACCAGTAACCATCTCAATGGCAGACGTCCAAGAAAGAGTGTCAAAGATGAAGAGCTGGACAGCACCAGGCCCCGATATGATCCATACGTACTGGCTGAAGAAGCTAACTGCACTCCATGAACGCCTAGCAGCACAGATGAACCAGCTGCTGAGGGATGGAACCCACCCAGAATGGCTAACCCAAGGCAGGACAGTCCTAATCATGAAGGACCCCCAGAAGGGACCCATCCCATCCAACTACCGGCCAATTACCTGTCTCTGCACAACATGGAAGGCCCTGTCAGGCATCATTGCGGCAAAAATGAGTAAGCATGTGGCTCAATACATGAGCGAGGCACAGAAAGGAATTGGCAGTAACACCAGAGGAGCCAAGCACCAGCTACTGGCCGATAGAACAGTCGCCCGAGACTGTAAGAAGAGACAGACCAACCTGTGCACTGCCTGGATTGACTACAAGAAAGCCTACGACTCAATGCCACACACATGGATACTGGAATGTCTGGAACTGTATAAGATCAACAGGAACCTAAGGACCTTCATACAGAACTCAATGGAAATGTGGAAGACAACCCTAGAGGCCAACTCAAAACCCATTGCCCAAGTCAACATCAAGTGCGGCATATACCAAGGAGATGCGCTATCACCACTGCTGTTCTGCATAGGCCTGAACCCCCTCAGTCAGATCATCACGAAAAGCGGCTACGGGTACCGATTCCGTAGTGGGGCAACAATCAGCCACCTGCTCTACATGGATGACATCAAGCTGTATGCCAGGAACGAGCGAGAAATAGACTCGCTGATCCACACCACCCGGATCTACAGTGATGACATAGGGATGTCATTCGGATTGGACAAGTGTGGCCGGATGGTCTCAAAGAGAGGCAAGATGATCCGGACTGAAGGGATTGACCTACCAGAGGGCAACATAGGTGATATCCAAGACAGCTACAAGTACCTTGGCATCCCACAGGCTAATGGAAACCATGAAGAGGCCACAAGGAAGTCAACCACAGCCAAATACCTCCAGAGAGTAAGGCAGGTCCTGAAAAGTCAGCTGAATGGTAAAAACAAGGTCCGAGCCATCAACATGTACGCACTACCAGTCATCAGATACCCCGCTGGTATCATAAACTGGCCAAAGGAGGAGATAGAAGCCACAGATATCAAGACTAGAAAGCTCCTCACCATGCATGGAGGGTTCCACCCCAAGTCCAGCACCCTGAGACTATACACTAAGCAGAAAGAGGGAGGCCGAGGGCTAGTGAGCGTCAAGACCACGGTCCAGGATGAAACATCAAAAATCCGAGAATACATCAGAAAGATGGCCCCAAAGGATGAACTGCTAAGTGAATGTCTCAGGCAGCAGAACCCTGATGAGAGTGCAGAGGAGGAGGAGGAACAGACAACCTGGAGAGAAAAACCCCTACATGGCATGTACCACTGTCAGATAGAGGAAGTGGCTGATATCAAGAAATCCTACCAGTGGCTGGATAATGCAGGACTGACAGACAGCACAGAGGCACTAATCATGGCAGCACAAGAACAGGCCATAAGCACAAGAGCCATAGAGGCCAGGATCTACCAGAGTAGATCAGACCCAAGATGCAGACTGTGCAAAGAAGCCCCTGAAACAGTCCAGCACATAGTAGCAGGGTGTAAGATGCTAGCTGGATCAGCGTACATGGAGAGGCACAACCAAGTGGCTGGGATAGTATACAGGAACATCTGCAATCAGTATGGAATAGAAATACCCAAGTCCCAATGGGCCATACCACAGAAGGTGGCTGAGAACAACAGGGCCAAGATTCTGTGGGACTTCAGCTTCCAGACTGACAAACAGATCCTGGCTAACCAACCGGACATAGTGGTGGTGGACAAAGAGCAGAAGAGGGTGGTGGTGATAGATGTGGCGATCCCAGCTGACGCCAACATCAGGAAGAAGGAACATGAGAAACTTGAGAAGTATCAAGGGTTGAAAGAGCAGCTGGAACGGATGTGGAAGGTCAAGGGTTGCGTGGTCCCCGTGGTAGTGGGGGCACTTGGGGCAGTAACCCCCAAACTGGGAGAGTGGCTCCAGCAAATCCCAGGAACAACATCTGAAGCCTCAGTCCAGAAGAGCGCAGTCCTAGGAACATCGAAGATACTGCGCAGAACCCTCAAACTCCCAGGCCTCTGGTAGAAGACCCGAGCTTGAGGATGACATGGATACCACCCCCCCGCCGGGGGTGAGAAGGAGATTTTATATATATATATATATATATATATATATATATATATATATATATATACACACACACACATATATATATATATATATATATATATATATATATATATATATATATATATATATATATAAAATGTATAATAATAATAATAATGACAAACTGAACACCTCTCGCATCAACAACAAACTGGTAAGTTAGGAGGAAGATTCTTTCGCTGACGTCATATAGCCCCTCCTCCTCTTTCGTCTCCTGGGTGCTGCAGCCCCGTCAAATTTGCCCAAATAGCCGTGTTTTTTTTAGCCTAGTAAACTAGACCCAACCGCCTAGCGGCCAAAAATATTTTTTGCCTAGCGAATGGGTCTAGCCTCGCACCATATAAACAAAAACACCCCGGGCATCAAATCGTGCCCGCCAATCACAACGCAAGGTTTTTGTTTGGATTCTTTGGGCGGGCTTTTGCAGGAGTGACGACAAAGCTGCACGACGCTGGAGAAAGCGCAACAGGAAAGATGGCTTCGGGCTATTGAACAGTGCGCGTTTGACTCCGCTTCGGAATCAGTTTTAGAAGAATTAGACTTGGAGTTTTCGTTGAAACATGAGCAGGAAGAGGCTCTCCGCTCATTCCTTTTCAAGAAGGACGTTTTCGCTGTTTTGCCGACCGGCTATGGCAAAAGTCTGATCTACCAGCTGGCTCCGCTCGTAGCCAAAAGGATGGGGCTAGTTTGTGCAGTACGAAGAATTAATAAACAGCTTTGAAACATTACTTTTTGATTGTTTCTTATTTTCCCGTTATTTTAAATTTAAGGGAAATTATTTCACCAAACACCACTAAATAAAAACTCTCAAACAGTTTAAGCAAACCCTTGAAAAACACTTGGAAAAAAACGTGTATGTGGTACAGACTCCAAACTTGTGGTCATTATCTCCAAACTTCTTAATATCTAGAACCTGTTTATTAATTAATACGCATTTTGAAAAATTATTTAATTTCAAGGCCTCCCCCACTGCTTTCTGTCGCTCTGACTACGTCACAGTCACTGTTGCGCTGATTGGTCAGAGCGTTGGCCTATACGCACAGAGACAGTTTGAAAGACAGCGGTTTGTTCCTCCTACCCGCTTCGGAAATGTCTACGGATCGAGGCCAGACTAAATATTCACATTTAGTCTGGCTTGCCAGGCTAGCGTTTTTTTATCATAACTTGTAAAATAGGCGCCTTCGTGAATTAATATATGGATCATCGGGAATTACTTTTTATGTTATAAAACATCGCCAAAGATGTCAAAAACGTGTCATCAGCCCTTTAAATGTGTGAAGATCTCACAGAGGTGAGAAAGAATCAGAACTATATCCAGATGGCTCATCCAGACCCAATGGGTAAGCATCTGTCTGATAACAAATATCCACACATTACACAGACAAAGGCACATGTCCCAAGACAAATTTGACCGACCACAACTTCTGTTTATCTTTCTAAAGCACAAGTACCAGCTAAAGTTCTAGTGTGATCACTCAGTACACTAGTTCATTGCATTAAAAAAAAAAAAAAAGAAAAAATAAACCCCACACATTAAAACCACATTTGATTGGGTTGAGAGTTAAACATTATCATGTTTGGTCCAACAGCAATCTCCACTCTCTGAGCCCTATTTTACTGGAGCTTTGTTCATAGTCTTATTGGAGTAAGAATACCAGTGACATAAACCAGGAGTTCACCAAGGAAGCAAAACAGAAAACAACTGATCAAGTCTGATAGAAATATAGGAAGAAAAGGTTTCAGCAGCACAGTCAGGCCCTGTTTTGAGAGTCCCGACAACATGTCTGGCCCTGCCACTGCTGAACCATTGAGATGTCCATTTGGACTAAGATTTGGAGTTCTGTAGTGGTGCTACAAAGCAACACCCCACAGAGCAGGCTCTGAACCGTGGTAAACAGTGTGTGCGCGCGCGCGCCCAACACAGATGCCACGGAGCAGAAGGGGGAGGTAAACGATGCCACTGCCTAACGTCACTTGCATGCTGTCTGTCTGCCCCCACTAATAAGGTCTCTGAGGGACTACACAGATGCTGAGCTTTAGACAGAAAGAAAGGCAGAATAGAGAGGAGAAGAAAAGGGGTGTTGGGTTTAAAGATCACATGCAATAGATGACCAGCATGAATAGACTCTCTGAGCTTCCCTGTATGGCCCAGAATGACCTGAGGGGAAATCTAACTCTCTGAGAAACCATTTTCTAGTGTTAGGCTACACAATTGGGTAAAGCATTTTTCATGATATAAGGATAATACAGATATTAAGTGTGGGTATTTTTGTACTATTATTACAACTCTGACAAACGTGCACACAAATATATTAATTAAGAAATACTCAAAACACTAAGAGACATCATGTACATAGAGCAGCTATTAAAAATTTAAGTGCCTGAAAACACTTAAACTGGTTAAAAAACTTGATGTGCTGTATTACTACAACAGTTACATCACTGGATACCAGTGTTGTAGTCAAGTCACTAAACCTCAAGTCCGAGTCCAGTTTCGAGTCCCCAGTGTTGACGTCCGAGTCAAGTCCAAGTCATTAAAAAAAATTCTGAGTCAAGTCCACTACTGATCCGAGTCGAGTCCGAGAGCAAGACTCCAACCGCACCATTTGACGGTGGCTGTTTTAACCCCATTAATATTAGTTTGTTCCTGAACATGACGCATGAACAGGTGAATGCGCCTTCTCTTTGTCAGGGAGTGTGAAGTATTCTGTCAGAGGTGGTTGGGAGACGGATGTAAGTGCAGAAGGTGTGTTTATTAATCCAAGTGAAGACGGTACACAATCCAGAACGGTAGACAAAATCGTCAAACAGTGAAACAGGCAACAGGTTGAGCAACACACAAACAAGCCATCATAGACTCGGCAGAATCAAAGACAAGAAACAGGAAATTGGGGACCAGGAAACCAAACAAAGAAATAAGGCTCAGTAACGTGTCAGCAGTGCAACTCAATACTTCGTGAAGTAAGTGTGTTTTAACAGTTTTTATATAGGCACGCTGATCGAGCCTTAATCCTGTGCAGGTGCGAGTCATTTACGGCACGTGCACAAAAGTCCACTTGGCGCATGCACTGTCCGGAGCGCGCCTGAGAGTCTGACGCACGCGCCAAGGCGTACAGGAGTGACACTCTTACACGAAATTAGTACAAAATTAATGTAGATATAAATATTTTATGCCAAGTTATTATGGCACGTTACAAAAAATAAAGAAAAAAGCTGAGTCCTCGTCTCCAATTTACAAGTCCGAATGCAGTTAATGCACGAGTCTGAGTCCAAGTCCGAATCATCAGTCCTTAAAATTATGGCATGAGTCGGACTTGAGTACTACAAGCCTGCTGGATGCCAACTAGAATTAGACGTATGCATGTTTTTACTGAATCATAACAATGCTGCATTTCCTCAATACCTAGCATGAAAGCCTACTGAGTCACTCAGAGAAGGTAGAAGTTGGAATGATACTTAGTGAGCGGAGGAAACACACGCCACATTAGATTTCTTGGTTATGCTGATACATACAGTATCAGTCAAAAGTTTGGACAGCCCTACTCATTCATAGGTTTTTCTGTATTTTGACTATTTTCTACATTGTACAACAATACTGAAGCAGGGCTCAACATTAACACTAGTCCGACTGTCCGGCACAACTAAATGTTTGGTCCGGACAAGTCAAATCCACATCTGCCTGTCCGACGGGACAAGTTGAATTATTCCTAACTCTCCTGGAAGTTCCAAGAGTCTCCTGCATATTCAGAGCAGCTCCCCGACACCTGCAAATTAGA
This sequence comes from Neoarius graeffei, assembly GCF_027579695.1. NCBI lineage: Eukaryota > Metazoa > Chordata > Actinopteri > Siluriformes > Ariidae > Neoarius > Neoarius graeffei. The sequence goes on from NC_083572.1 coordinate 39,372,395, forward strand.
TACAATATCCCAAAATCTAGAGCAAGCGAGAGAGAGAGAGAGTTCATTGAAATCTGAGAAATGGCGATCAAATCCCTCAAGGTATCTGTGGCAAATCTTCATTTCATTTGGACAATCATTGTATTTTTCTTTTGTATGGTATGCATTAACGATCACAAATGTCGTAAAATATCCATCCATCCATTAACTATAACTGCTTATCCTGTGCAGGGTCAGGGGCAAGCTGGAGCCTATCCCAGCTGACTATGGGCGAGAGGCGGGGTACACCCTGGACAAGTCACCAGATCATCACAGGGCTGATACATAGAGACACAACCATTCACACCTATGGTCAGTTTAGAGTCACCAGTTAACCTAACCTGCATGTCTTTGGACTGTGGGGGCAACCGGAGCACCCGGAGGAAACCCACGCGGACACGGGGAGAACATGCGAACTCCACACAGAAAGGCCCCCGTCGGCCACTGGGCTCGAACCCAGAACCTTCTTGTTGTGAGGCGACAGTGCTTTACAAGTGGATTACACTTGTCCAATACACCCATTACTCCTCCATTTACCCCCCACCACACACACATACATATATCACACCCCCAAGTTGCTGCTAACACTGATCACTTTATATTCAGGACTGTAAATGCAATTATTACAAACTGTGCAATATCTGCTCACACTGCACGTTATTTTACAGACTTGATCACTTTACACATAGGTCCGTAAATACACCTTGTACAATTGTGCAATATCCACCTACACTGCAATTCCCCCACTTACTTTATCTTGTCTTTTATTTATATTCTTTTTTACTGCTGCTGTTTTATCTGAGTGCTACCAAACTAAGGTTTCGTTGTAGAACTACAATGACAAAGTCTTATTAAAAAGTTAAATGTCGAGCCCCGTGAAGGCATCAAAACTATGAAATAACATCTGGAACATATATGGAATTATGTGGTAAATGACAAAGTGATAAAAAACAAACGTTTCACATTTTAGATTCTTCAAAATAGCCAGCGTTTACTTTGATGACGCTTTGCACACTATTGGTGTCATCTTAACCAGCTTCATGAGGTAGTCACCTGGAATGCTTTTCAGTTAACAACTGTGCCTCATCCAAAGTTAATTAGTGCAATTTCTTGCCGCCTTAATGTGTTTGAGATCAAATAGTAAATAGCGCCATTCCACAATTAATCCATATTATGTTGAGAACTGCTCAACTAAGTAAAGGAGAAACGATATGGAATCAATTTTGTGCCAAAATGTTCATACAATACTTTTGAAATATCAAACAAAAACGACAAATCAAAATACAAAGAGAGTCAATTTTTTTACACTGGCAAACAAATTATTCGTGTAATCGTGCAAAATATCAGTCTATTACTCTTCAGAAACCTTTTATTTTTGTTCCGCGTCTTTCTCAGTTTTGTTTGACGTAATTTATTTTGGTTGCGATTCCAGCTTTCTCGTTTGCGCTCCCTGACTTTTTGCTTGCAGTTTTGGCACAAACTTCACGTGTGGGTGGGCTGTCCAGGAATGCATTCCCATTGGCTAACTTGTGTTTGACTGACCGCTACGCTCAGCCATTCCCTACTCGGATTCTGGCGGACTGTTTGACGAGTGACCGATCCATTGACGGTAAACAAGGATCGAGTGGACTTCAGTGGCGACTATGATATTGAATTTACACTTTGTTGAATTAATTCAATATCATAGTCGCCACTGAAGTCCACTCGATCCTTGTTTACCATCAATGGATCGGTCACTCGTCAAACAGTCCGCCAGAATCCGAGTAGGAAATGGCCGCAACAGCCTCCGGGGGAATGGCTGAGCGTAGCTGTCAGTCAAATACAAGTTAGCCAATGGGAATGTATTCCTGGACAGCCCACCCACACGTGAAGTTTGTGCCAAAACTGCAAAAAATTGTGAGGGAAGTTGAGTTCAGAAAGCAAGCACACCTTGATGAAATTGCCAAAGTACAAGTTTGTTAATAATCAAGAGCAGAACTCTGGGAAAATTTGCCCAAATTAAACGAAATTTCAATATGCGTATAACTGTCATATAACAAAGGCTTCTGCCAAGTTTGGTGAAATTCCTCCACAAATTGTGAGAGGAGTTGATTTCAGAAGAACACTGACTCTCATGAAATTGTCAAAGTACAAGTTATTTAATCAAGGGTCAAAACTAAATCGCAATATGTGTATTAGCGTCATATAACAAGGCCTTTTGCCAAGCTTCGAGAAATTCGTCCAAAAATTGCGAGAGGAGTTGATGTCAGAAGGCGAGAACACCTTCATGAAATTGTCAAAGTACAAAGCTATAAATCAAGGGCTGTAACTCTGGTAAAATGCGACCGAATTGAACAACATACCAATGTGTATTAATGACATATAACAATGCCTTTTGACAAGTTTGGTGAAATTCCTCCACAAATTGTGAGAGGAGTTGATTTCAGAAGGAAAACACACTCATGAAATTGTCAAAGTAGAATTTTGTTAATCAAGGGCTATAACTCTGGTAAAATGCGACTGAATTGAATGAAACTGCAATATACATACTACCGACATATAACAAATAATCCTGCCAAGTTTGGTGAAATTCCTCCAAAAATTGTGAGAGGAGTTGATTTCAGAAGGTGAGCACCCTTCCCAGGACGGACATCGCCATGACAATCCCCCTTTGGGCCTTTTGGCCAGCGGGGGATAAAAATTGAATTAGAAGGTGTCCAAACTTTTGACTGGTACTGTATGCAGTACATTCTACTCTCCTGTTCATTAATTTCCTCAAGGCTATAGCTGTAGTTTAATCTCCATACAGTAGAAACCAAATCTGGTGGAAGCATAATGCATCTGAAAATTGAAAAAAAAAAAAAAAAAAAACACACAAGTAAGTAAATTAAATCACCCCATGTGTGTCCAGAATATTAAAATTAATACATTTCTGTTCGGGCGTCATGGTGGTGTAGTGGTTAGCGCTGTCGCCTCACAGCAAGAAGGTCCGGGTTTGAGCCCCGTGGCCGGCGAGGGTCTTTCTGTGCGGAGTTTGCATGTTCCGTCCGTGTGGGTTTCTTCCGGGTGCTCCGGTTTCCCCCACAGTCCAAAGACATGCAGGTTAGGTTAACTGGTGACTCTAAATTGACCGTAGGTGTGAATGGGAGTGTGAATGGTTGTCTGTGTCTATGTGTCAGCCCTGTGATGACCTGGCGACTTGTCCAGGGTGTACCCCGCCTTTCGTCCGTAGTCAGCTGGGATAGGCTCCAGCTTGCCTGCGACCCTGTAGAACAGGATAAAGCGGCGAGAGATAATGAGAGATGAGACATTTCTGTTTTTTTATTTTACAACCCCGATTCCAAAAAAGTTGGGACAAAGTACAAATTGTAAATAAAAACGGAATGCAATAATTTACAAATCTCAAAAACTGATATTGTATTCACAATAGAACATAGACAACATATCAAATGTCGAAAGTGAGACATTTTGAAATTTCATGCCAAATATTGGCTCATTTGAAATTTCATGACAGCAACACAGCTCAAAAAAGTTGGGACAGGGGCAATAAGAGGCTGGAAAAGTTAAAGGTACAAAAAAGGAACAGCTGGAGGACCAAATTGCAACTCATTAGGTCAATTGGCAATAGGTCAATAACATGACTGGGTATAAAAAAGAGCATCTTGGAGTGGCAGCGGCTCTCAGAAGTAAAGATGGGAAGAGGATCACCAATCCCCCTAATTCTGCGCCGACAAATAGTGGAGCAATATCAGAAAGGAGTTCGACAGTGTAAAATTGCAAAGAGTTTGCACATATCATCATCTACAGTGCATAATATCATCAAAAGATTCAGAGAATCTGGAAGAATCTCTGTGCATAAGGGTCAAGACCAGAAAACCATACTGGGTGCCCGTGATCTTCGGGCCCTTAGACGGCACTGCATCACATACAGGCATGTGCCCAATCACAAAATGGGCTCAGGAATATTTCCAGAGAACATTATCTGTGAACACAATTCACCGTGCCATCCGCCGTTCCCAGCTAAAACTCTATAGTTCAAAGAAGAAGCCGCATCTAAACATGATCCAGAAGCGCAGACATCTTCTCTGGGCCAAGGCTCATTTAAAATGGACTGTGGCAAAGTGGAAAACTGTTCTGTGGTCAGACAAATCAATATTTGAAGTTCTTTATGGAAATCAGGGACGCCGTGTCATTCAGACTAAAGAGGAGAAGGATGACCCAAGTTGTTATCAGCGCTCAGTTCAGAAGCCTGCATCTCTGATGGTATGGGGTTGCATTAGTGCATGTGGCATGGGCAGCTTACACATCTGGAAAGACACCATCAATGCTGAAAGGTATATCCAGGTTCTAGAGCAACATATGCTCCCATCCAGACGACGTCTCTTTCAGGGAAGACCTTGCATTTTCCAACATGACAATGCCAAACCACATAGTGCATCAATTACAGCATCATGGCTGCGTAGAAGAAGGGTCTGGGTACTGAACTGGCCAGCCTGCAGTCCAGATCTTTCACCCGTAGAAAACATTTGGCGCATCATAAAACGGAAGATACGACAAAAAAGACCTAAGACAGTTGAGCAACTAGAATCCTACATTAGACAAGAATGGGTTAACATTCCTATCCAGCAACTTGTCTCCTCAGTCCCCAGACGTTTACAGACTGTTGTAAAGAGAAAAGGGGATGTCTCACAGTGGTAAACATGGCCTTGTCCCAACTTTTTTGAGATGTGTTGTTGTCATGAAATTTAAAATCACCTAATTTTTCTCTTTAAATGATACATTTTCTCAGTTTAAACATTTAATATGTCATCTATGTTCTAAGCCCTGTGATGACCTGGCGACTTGTCCAGGGTGTACCCCGCCTTTCGCCCGTAGTCAGCTGGGATAGGCTCCAGCTTGCCTGCGACCCTGTAGAAGGATAAAGCGGCTAGAGATAATGAGATGAGATGAGATCTATGTTCTATTCTGAATAAAATATGGAATTTTGAAACTTCCACATCATTGCATTTCGCTTATATTTACAATCTGTACTTTGTCCCAACTTTTTTGGAATCGGGGTTTTTTGGAATCGTGTTATTTCCAAGAACCAGTCGTGCATTTTTCTATCCTCCTTCCTGTTGGCTCAGATGAAATGCTACTGGAAATAAGGACAAGTTGTACTAATCAGCGCTACGCAACACCTCTGTTGCAATACAGCATGCTTATTTAACTACTGCAATGCTGTTTGGCATCAACCTGATTAAATTGTCATTAATTTTAACCTAATTAAAAGTACTCTTGGCAGTTTAGATTAAAACACAATAGACTGCTAAGAGAAGGAACCCTACCATTATCTCTTAGAAACCAAGCACTGTTTTGATACAATGCAGATACACGTTCTAGCAAAACATTAAATAACTTTTGAGTCATTTATGATCGAGAAAGGCTTGGGAAGTGTAAATTGTGTCTGAACTGCAGGATTCTCTGCTTTCCAAGGCAACTTAAATGGTGCTTTTACAATAATCAGGGCCGATTTACAGTACATGCAATTATGTGAACAGATGATTGCAGGAGGGGAAGTTTCTCTGCACTGACTCTCACGTTGGTCGGAGCACGAAGCAATTCCTTTGAATAACACAAGGAAAAGTGCCTCCTAGTGTCAAAACTGAGAAGTCAGTGAGCTGTAAACTCACTGAGGAAGAAATGTATTTGCACTAAACTTCACATGGTGCTCCAAAACACCTAAATACAACTTCTCACATTAAAAAAAAAAAAAAAATCCATGGTTGACTATGGGGTTATTCAACAAATAAGCCTTTTGCACTGTGCAGGTTTTTTTTTTTTAATATCAAATATTTAATGCTCACACAAAAGGTAATACATGATGGTGACTTTACACTGCACTAGGAAGAAAAGGGGGGGGGGGGGGGGTAAGTTCCCCTGAATCATAGGATATATAACACTTGATACTGACTGAAAGATTAAGCTCAGAATTGGCAAAAATATAAAACTATGTCCAGGCGTTTCTGTCTTTTGTCTATGGAGGCTTTAAAGGATCAATTTGAACATTCATATTTAATAAGCTTTTCATTTCCGTTTGTAGTAAATGTGCTCGTGGGAAGAATAAAGCCAAAGACACTTCATGATGCAACAAATCTGTCAAGACTTAGGCACAGTTCATCCACCAACACTTTATGACTTTGGGTGTACGTTAGGTTGAACCTTCACCAGATGATTGTTTAGTATACTGTGTTAAGATATTAACAGCAGGGGAAAAAAAATTATATTATCTTAGCCTCTTTAAAGGGCTGATGACACGAACATGACTCTATGCAATTTCTTAAATAAACTATACAACATGGCAAACATGTTAGATTTCTGTTATAATTACGTGAAAAGAAGCTGTTGTTACGCAAATATCCAACTTTTAATTGCACAGCGCAAGAAAACTGGGTCCGTGGCTCGCGGCCATGTTGTGACGTCAGCGGGAGAACACGCTGCGGTTCGCTGGCTGTTCTACTCTGGTTCTACTCAATGGAAATGGCGCGTGAACTCTAGTGCTAGCTCTTCCTCTTCTTTTTTTTTTTTATTTGCCCAAATAGCCGCATTTTTTATCATAACTTGTAAAATAGGCGCCTTCATGAATTAATATATGGATCATCGGGAATTACTTTTTATGTTATAAAACATCGCCAAAGATGTCAAAAACGTGTCATCAGCACTTTAATATTATCTAAATCGGGGTTCTCAACCTTTTCTGCTTTGAGACCCACCTATTCATACTTATAACGAGTCGGGCCCCATTTAAAAAAATAAAAAAATTCCCCAATTATTTTGTCTCATCTATTCGATTAGAATCTAATAATCTATTGTAAAGTGTATTAATGGGATGCACCATCACTCCCTGTTACAAATGGGAGCCCAGGAGTTAAATAAATGCAATAAAAACAAACTGGTTTTAATTGTAGATATTGTATTCAAAACTGTATGGATGTGCCAGAAGCCAACATAAAACCATGCATGCAGGGCATTCTCAGTCAAAAGGGATTAATGATCCAAAAGTGGAGTCTGGTCTATTAACACAAGAACTTATTGCCATGTTTGTGTACAGCAAACAAGCAAGTTATTAAAACCAAGAAGTACACTCAAAAGAAGTCCATCCATCTTCTTCCGCTTATCCGAAGTCAGGTCCGAAGGCGGTGGCAGCAGGCTAAGCAGGGTATTCCAGGCGTCTCTCTCCCCAGCAACATTTTCCAGTTCCTCCTGGGGGGGATCCCAAGGCGTTTCCAGGCCAGATGAGATATATAATCTCTCCAGTATGTTCTGGGTCTACCCCGAGGTCTCCTCCCAGTTGGACGTTCCAGGAAAACCTCCAAAGGAAGGCGCCCAGGAGGCATCTTAATCAGATGCCCAAACCACCTCAGCTGATTCCTTTCAACATGAAGGAGCAGCGGCTCTACTCCGAGATCCCTCTGGAAATCTGAGCTCCTCACCCTAAGGGTGAGCCCAGCCACCCTACAGAGAAAGCTCATTTTAGCCACTCGTATCTGTGATTTCATCCTTTCGGTCACTACCCAAAGCTCATGACCATAGGTTAGGGTTGGAACGTAGATTGCTTGGTAAATCGAAAGCTTTGCCTTCCATCTCAGCTCCCTCTTCACCACGACAAACCGGTACAATGCCCGCATTACTGCTGATGCCGCCCCAATCCGCATGCCCATCTCACGCTCAATTTTACCATCACTCATGAACAAGACCCCGAGATACTTGAACTCCTTCACTTGGGGCAGCAACTCATTCCCTAACCCGGAGGGAGCACTCCACCGTTTTCCGGCAGAAGTGGATATTTTTCAAAAGAAGTGGATATAGAAACCACTCAATGGGATAGATCCTTACATGTTAACAAAGAAGAATTTTTCCTACGAGTTGGAAAATTATCCATCCATTGAGTTCCCCAACATCTCAAACTACCTGGTACTGCAGACACCATTCTACACAGACAAACAGATGAAAACCTGGAAGAGCATGGAGGCTACAACTTTGTATATATGGCTGGGTTAAAGGGATCAGGACACTACAAGATAAATCCTGTATCATTTATGCCTGGGTAAGTAGGCATTTCTGGGCTTTTTGTACGCGTCTTTGCGATGGTTGCTAGGATGCTACAAGTTTTAGTATCAGGTGTAAACAAACCACAGCCGCTCGATTCTCAATCTTCCCTGCTCTTCTCTTCTCGGTAAATCAATCATTCACAAAGATCCACAGAAACCCTTAAAGCCCTGAGTATTGTGTATTATATACACATTAGTTTACAATATGGTGACCACAAACAGTAAACAAAAACACATCTGAAGACTTAAGCCTCTCCTGAACTTTAAAACGTCACGAAATAACGGAAAATGGCAAAAAAAAAAAGTTATTTGTGAATCCAAACGAATTAAATCAGAGGAATTTACAAACCTTTCACAAAGTGATCGAGCATTCTTTGACTCAGCTCCCTTCTATCACAGCAAAAGTTTCAAGAGCCACCTTTCTTGTCCTTTTTTGGTAAAATTCTTTGCTCTTCACCCTTTATCACTTCATGGGAAACCTGGAAGAAACTTTTATCAGTTTCACGGTTTGTTTGATTTGAACAGCACAAATCAAAGCAAGCATAGGGCATTTTAACAACTAGCAAGGCGCCCCAGCAATAGTAACGCTTTGTGAACAGTGAGCTTAGCTGACCACCACTTCATGTCTTGCATATCTAATCAGATGGATGTGATGTTGGATGCAACCCAGCAATTGTACCCTACTAAAAACTAGCTTCTACTTGAAAAAAAAAAAAAAAAATATATATATATATATATATATATATATATCGCGGCTCACTAGATGACGCTTTGTGGCCCACCAGTGGTTGAGAAACACTGATCTATATTCACTTCACTGTTTTTGTTTTTATATTTTGCTGTCTTGTTAGAAGATCCACCACCTGTAGGCTACATCATTATTTGAAGATACACTGGAAAACAGAAATACATTTTCCCTTTTCCCACTCACTCAACAACCATGAGGGTTGTAAACTTTGGCAGGCAACTGTATATGGACCCAGCTTTGTGTCATTCATATATTTGTACCACTACAATACAATTATTTGATTATAACCTCTGATATTAACATACTGGGTTTTTACATTTAGGAATTGTGCAAATGTTCCAAAGTCATATGGCTTGATTGGGTTGTATTTACTTCAGCCTACATCCGAACTTTCTTGTTCTTTCTGACATGAACATTACCACCCCCCCCCCCCCATTTAGTTCATAGTCATCACCGTTCTCCAAACTTACTATCTCAGTATCCCCAAGTTAATCACACTGTCTATAGATGACTTGCAACCACGTGATCAAAATGTGCTACGCCATGAGCGTCCGCCATGATGGTGGATATGCAAAGCAACTAGGATGGCAGCCGCTGAAAGTGTGTCTGCAAACAATGCTGAATTTTCTCAGCATTACCACGATTTGAACAGTCCAGCGAAGATAGACGTGTGGTTTTGACCCATATTATTTGAAAAAAGTCAGACTTCTCTGAAGATAAGACGCTTCTACCGACCATCGAGTACCCAGATATCGTGTTCTCTCTGGTTTGGCTGCCGAAGAATTAAGTCTGACCTTGGACGAAACCTTGCCCATTTTCTGAGTGGGTGCCCAGTCTGGATTGTTTCTATCTTATTATTTTGCCGGTGCTCCTAGAAACGAAATGGCAATACACGTGATAAAATTATAACGACTGAGTGAACCACAACAAGAGAATGCTCGTTTTATAACAAAATTCTAGCAACACAAAATAAAATTCTTCCATGATATTATCGAGAAAGCTTTTGAATCTCACCTGAGTTACTGCAAACACGAGCTGTTTTAGTTTTAGCCTCTGTTAGATCAGCCCTGCCAATGTTGTTCAGCCATGCTCGTCTCCTCTCCGTGCTAAGCCTCAGAGTTTCCTTGCCCTCTTTCCAAATCACGGACGCAATTCTAAAAAATCATAACGTGCCACGGTCACAAGTACTGTTGTGACCACAACCATATACAGCACAAAGATATGGCAGAGCTAAAAGAACAAGTGTTCTTTTAGCTATGCCAAAGCAGTGGTAAAACAAAGAGTGTTGTGCATGGCACGCGTGACTATGTTTTGTATGGAATGTCGCTTGACCCCACATTTGTATCTCCACCAACATGGCTGACATCCAGGTTTCTATTTTGCTTTGACGTCACTTGCAAGTTAAGGATAGTGTCAGCTAAACAACACAACTATCGGAAAATTTCAGAGTTTGGGAGCAGTGTTCTAGGCAACACACACTCCAAGAGCATCAGGTTTCAGCTCAAGCTTAGGTCATATTGTTCGTGTGACTGACACCATTGTGCTCAAATGGGTCATTTTCATTAGCAGATCAAGCTAGAACATAACACAGTGCTTTCTTTAAGGGCAGTGAAAGATGGCAGAAGAACACAATACACCTCAATACATATAAAGTAGACCTGAGGCTGCTACAATTATACACCATACACAGCACTTTTTTTAATTTAAAAAAAAAGAAGAAAGAGTTAAAAAAAAGTGACCATGCAGTACATTTCTTTAAACATTTTTAACTGTTTCAGCCCACCCAATCCAGCCCTGTGTGCTCTTGCGATATTATGGTCATCTTGAGATCCACAGTGATATCTGCAGATGGTACAATGTGATGATGCAATTGTGTCCAGAGACCTCACACACACACAAAAGGGCTGATTCACAGTAGGAAATCCTCTCTCATCAACTCTCTAGATACTGCATTCACCAGAAGAGAATGCACAGGTCATTAGGTGTTGCAAAATTCTTTTCTCGGAACTGAACTAGAAGTTCCTATTGGGTAATCACCTTCTAAAATAGCTACTTGGTTCACATGGATCGTCCATTAACTAGTATTTGGGGGGTCAACGAGACCGTCAGACACAGATTCTCTCTTTCTTTTGAGTCTCTGTCACATGTTCATCACAGAATAACCATAAAGCGTTATGGCCCTCACCTGTATCAATATTGAGTTCAAGGAATCTGCTAGACGTGGAACGACATGTATCTGACCTCTTAGCAACTCACAGTACAGCTGTGTCAACACGATGACATTCAACTCTTTCTCATCGGTCGCACCAGCTCTCTATAATGCAGTGCCAGCAAACATCAAGTCAATCCCTACCCTGATGAGGTTCAAGACATAACTTGATAAGTGGCTCAGATCATTCCCTGACATTCCACCTACACCCAGGTACCTTGGAGTGAATAGGAACTCAGTGCGTTTACATGCACATAGAGAGAATCGAATTTCTGCCATTGCTCGACTGAAATCGAAGTTCAAAATGCCATGTATACACCTTAATTCAGCTGAAATTGAACCGAACTTGATTTCTCGGAATCGAGCTACACGACCTAGATTATGCGATTTCTGCCGAGCTACTTAGTGCATGTAAACCCTATTGAGCTACGTATTCGAGCTACTTACTTCAGCACTGCCCCTTCCGGAAGTGACGAGTGACGAGACCACAAGCGGGAAACACAACAGCCTCGGTCGGCATGACAACGAATCATGACAACGGCATGAATCTTTGCTTTTTGTGGCATTGTTTGCACTGTTAAAATTTAGCTCACTTACTGTATCACCAAATACATCTGTACAGCTGTTGCATAGCTGTGAATTGTGTACATAAACAAGTCACTGTATTTGTGTGTGTGTGTGTGTGTGTGTGTGTGTGTGTGTGTATTATATATATATATATATATATATATATATATATATATAATATAAAAAATGTCCAACATCTGAAGAATGTCAATAAAAACAAAGCAATTGAACTTTTTGTGTGTTTATTAAGACAAGTTAAATTGTAAGCAAAAAAATATATATATTTTTTTGTAAGCAAAAAATGGACTTTAGAAAAATATACAATTGTGCAAAATAAGTTGTCTTACAAAACAGTGGTCTGCGCAGGACAGTTTGTAGCCATAGTCTGTCAGAGCAAGCCTAACAGCTTGAGCACGGAACTTGTGAACACGGAACTGCCAGTGTTGCCAGATTGGGCGGTTTTAAGTGGAATTTGGCGGATTTGAACATGTTTTGGGCTGGAAAACGTCAGCAGTATCTGGCAACACTGCTGATAACTTTGTTTATACTCTTGAATAGCTCTTCTTCATGACGACAACCAGAAGTGTACCAACACGATCGGGTGTGTAGCGCCACCTGTGGCTCGGGTGCACAATGTATCTCACACAATAGCTTGATTTCCTTGTGTGCATGTAGGATTGGATTTCTCTGGCACCCCTGCTGGGACCCTTAGCTCGATTAACGACAGTAGCTCGATTTGGATGTGCATGTAAACGCACTGACTGTTGGAGTGGGTCGGTAGCAAGTGTTAATAGCTGCTACCTTGGGAATCGGTGGTGGAGACATGAGATATGCTTGGCCTGAATGATCAAGCTCGAAGCCAATCCAAGGTAAGATGTAAACTACATGTCCGCAGCACCTCTATTGTTTAATTCTGGGAAACCTTGCCCAAAGATCTTGTGAATGAAGCCAGTTTAAAAATAAATAAATAAAATAGTCTGCCTAAACCTTGTTGGCTAAGTGTACTTTTCAACAATTTTTATCAAGTTTTTGACAGTTGCTTGCTACAGCAAAACAAACACTATACGCTCAAAAGTTTACAGACACCCGACCAGCACAGCCATGTGTGGTTCTTTCCTAAACTGTTTCCACAAAGTTGGAAGCAGACAATTGTAGAGGATATCTTTGTATACTCTAACATCACAATTTCCCTTCACTTGAGGCCCAAATATAGCAATGGTTCCAACATAACCATCAAAATGAGCTCCATGAAGACATGGTTTGCCAAGGTTGGAGTAGGAAAACTCTAGTGGAGTGCACAGAGCCCTGACCTCAACCCCACTGAACACCTTTGTGTTGGATGAACTGAAACACTGACTGAGCCCCAGGCCTCAGTGCCCAGCCTCACTAATACTCTTGTGGATGAATAGGTAATTCCCCATAGCCACACTCCAAAATCTAGTGGAAAGACTTCCCAGAAGATTGGTGAGATGGCCAGGTGTCCACAAACCTGTAGTCTTAAGCCTCGGTCACAACCGGCCGTACGTGCGCCTACGGCTGGTCTACATGCAAAAAACGCAAGAAACGCACGGAGGGCGCGCGTGTGACATGCTGATTTTCGAGCCGTAGACTGGCCGCAGAGGTTCTTTGTCATGTCAAACAAACTCTACGGGCGCTTACGTTTTTTTCAGGTTGCAAGACAAACTTGCGGCCAACGTGCGTCTTTCTCCATGAACAAAAAAAAAAAAAAACGCAGCGATTTGGGAAACGCCAAAAATCGCACTGCCAAAAAAATCGTACGTCCGGTTGTGACCTAGGCTTTATATGTAGTACATGGCCAATCATTTCAGTCTATAATCAGATATCATCATCAGAGGTCTGTTTTGCTCCTGAGCTGTTGTGTTGTCAAAATAAAGAAGTGCTCTTACACACTCTTTACAGGTGGCAATGGACAAATATCTTAAAAAATAAATTGTATAATATACACACATACAGTACCAGTCAAAGTTTCAACAGACCTACTCCTTCATAGGTTTTTCTGTATTTCCTACATTGTAGAACAATACTGAAAACATCAAAACTATGAAATAACATCTGGAACATATATAGAATTATGCGGTAAAAAAAAAAAGTTTCATATTTTTGATTCTTCAGCGTAGCCAGCGTTTACCTTGATGACATTTTGCACACTATTGGTATTATCATAACCAGCTTCATGAGGTAGTCACCTGGAATTCTTTTCAATTAACACGTGTGCCTCGTCAAAAGTTAATTAGTGCAAAGAATTTCTCACAACCTACAAAAGCTGAAAACTTGTTCCAAGTCTCCCTGCTCTCCCCTAAATGGCCCTATTCCACAACTGTAGTAATCCATGTCAAGAACCGCTCAACTAAGGCTACATCCACACGACAATGGCAACAAGATTTAAAAAAAAAATTTTTTATATTTTATATATATATATATATATATATATATATTTTATATATATATATATCGCGTCCACATGGGCAACGGATCAGTAAAATATCAGGTACATATGGCAACGCAACGCTTGCTGAAAACGATGCAATACACATGCCACACCTCTAGGTGCGCTGTAAGACGGTCCCATCGGAGACACCACAACAATAGAAGAAGTAAGGACGCATGTGCATAAACTATTATGCGCGAGACTTCATATTAGCCACAAAGTCAGAAAAAGCTGTTCGTAAAATTACATTATAATGACCAAATACAACGAAAAGTATTTTTCCAGTCTCACCTGTGAAAGGTAATCCCATGTGATCTCGTTTGGACGGCAAACCTGTTGGTACAGTTAAACGCAGCACGTGAATGAGGCATCTTTATTCTCCGCTTTGACCCATCCAATATGGCGGCGAGGATGACGTATGATTCTACGCGGAAGGCGGCGTCTTTAATGGTCCGGAATAAATTGAATGCTACACGTTGATGGATTACTTTGTTCTTCTACGCCCTTTTTGAGGAATGTATTGTAGGACTTAAACCAACATCTGAAGAGGTGAGATCGCTCCTTTTTTTCCCTATTTTTGCTGGCGGGATTGACTCTGCCCTAACTCTCTCTCTCTCACTTTGCACCATTACACAATAAATATTCACAGTGAAAATATTTTGTAAGTGCGTTTCATGAACTAAGTTATAGGATTTGTTGACAACTCGCATCGAGTTCGTTACACTTCTACCCGGCGTAAAGCACATGTGGTTGTGACGTCATCGCAAACAAATCCGTTCTACTCATCCAGACGACTTCGCAACGGCGCCGTTGCCAGATCTTTCCACTCTGGAACCCGTTCTCAAAAGATTGCGTTTTGGGGCACCCAAAACGCCGGTGCCGTGTGGACGCCAGGCCGAAACGATAAACAATTTTATCGGATTCACCTGAATCCGTTGCCGTGTGGACAGGGCCTAAGTAAAGAGAAACGACATCCGTCGTTACTTTAAGACATGAAGTGACTTTTAATTAATAAAAAATAAAGAAAAAACACTGACTTTGAAGATGTGTCCAAACTTTTGACTGGTACTGTGCATAACTGAACCAACTTACACTCTTTGACAGTGAGTACAATGATGCACAGTGGCATTATTAAATTTATGTTGAATTTACACTGAGCCAAAACAGCAAAACGCTCAAAATGCCTTATTTATTCATTTATTTATTTTCATTATTCTTCTCGCCAAAGGCTTTGCGTTTCGTTCTGTCTTTGGCTTTTGACTCACTCCACAGTTTTGTCTGACTAATGTCGAGATTATCCAGCAGTCTGAAGTGGCCAGAAGACCTTGGCTAGAGAGCCTAACACTTCTGTACGCTTCTTTTCCCCTGATTCACATACACTGACTCCAACAGAGACAAGGGAGTACAGGAAAAGGGAGGAGGGATCCTCACTCGCTCTCACTACAGTTTACCTCTCCTCCCCCACATTCAACTCGACCTATTCATCTGGGATTTTGCACTTCACCCACGCTGCTCTATTGATTTCTGCCGTTTCCAGACTGTAGGTCATGACTACTCCCTGGTGTCCTTCTGTTTCTATAAACTCCATGCTAACGTCTCTCTAGAGAGGAAACACATGCACAAATACACACAGAGCATCAGCAGACATCTAACCCATCATCAATGACCCATCCTTCTGAGGCCAGTTACTATTGAATTCAATTAACAGTCACTATTGTTCTGACTCTGCAGTAGCATTAGGTGTGTGTGTACGTGTGTGATGGATGAGGTAATTACTGAACAAATCATCTTCAATTTTCCCCTCCAGCGCGTTAGCTGAGCAGCAGGGATGCTCCAGTGTGTTGTATGAAACAGAACAGCATGCTTTGTTCTTGGGGTTTTCTGCCTGAGATTTATATAGATAAATAAATAAAGGGGAAGGGAAAAAAAAAGATGCCAGAAAACCAAACACCTTAAGCTCTACAAGAACAGACCAACCCACTACTGCGAAAGGCCATAAGGCTTGAGGCTGTTGCAGTTACGTTGCACATTTTCTTTGTTTCTCAGAAAAGGCAGCGAAACCTGTTCCAGTGCAGCTCCAAGAACGTAAACCAGAGGAGGAGGAGGGAAAAAAAAAAACAATGGAAAACTTAAAAGGATCAGTAGTAAATAGACATCAGAAAGCAACAAGTAACAAAACAACAAAGACTTGCAGCATATTGTAAATGTTTGGTCTGTTTGTCTGCATTACAAGCAACCAAGCTTTCCATTGCAGACTTGCATTTATTCTTACAGTCCAGCACAAATGCTCAAAAAAGGCAATGCAACGCAACGAAATCCATGAAGTAAATAATGGATTTCATTGGCAAATGCACAATTTTCTGGGGATTTGTTAACAAACAGCGTCCCAGAGGGATCCTGGTGCAGCAGCGAGAACATGCCATTAAATTTCCTCCCATACATAAGGTGAATAACTGTGTCACTGTGAATGAGCCCAGGAATCATTTGAGTGATTAATGTAGCTCAATAGTCTCACAGATATGGGAGTGTTTAAAAACAAAACAAAAAGCTCACGTGTCTACGATAATGTTGTAAATCTTTCCGCTAAACATTTCTACAAAAATTGTCGCTGTACTTTTCCTGAAAGTTACTTAAATGTCCGGTTATTAGACGTAGACAAACATGGAAACACAAAAACAGCATCCGTGCAAGCAACACTCATGGAACGGCTATGTAGCTATGAAAAAAATATATTCATAGGTACTCGTGTCAACATTTTGGATTACTGAGTGGATGGAAATGTAGATTTTATGGAAATTGTAAAGTACAGAGCAAAAACAGAAGGAGAGCGTTGGACAGAGAAATAACAGCTTGTGTTTCCTTTTAGTCTACTGAACAACCGGAGTCTTTCGCAAGAGTCCAAGTATCTTTGTTGACCTTATTTACGCCGCAAGGCGGTCATTTCAATGTAAAGCAAGCACAAACTGACAGCCCAAATGATATGCAGCAGCACACCTACTTTCATGCTCTCACATTACTCAAGGGCTCAATATAACTCCGACCCACACAGCTTGTTGTGCACTCCTATTTTAGGCCCACATTGCCCACCATTACTGACGAACATTTATAGTTTATAACGTGGCTCAGTCACACTTTAATTGACTCCTCATTTCCGTGTTCCTTTGGGCCATTGGCTACAATTGATTTCCATTATAAACCCGAAAGCCTCCTGTTGTTTCAGTAACAGACATTGACTTTCTGGCTCTCTAAACCTCAAAGCCACTCAAGCCCCCATGCTGATCAAGTTCAGCACCTATGGTGCGAGTAGTGAGCTTTTAAAATCCTGATTCTAGTAAAATAAATTGTCTTTTCATGAGCATGATTAAGAGATCCTTTGTGCAGCACCTGCATTTCAAAACTTGTCCAATGAGATGTCACTGTAAATTGGCTATTATCAAATTAGTCATCACAAACATTTAAGCACAAGCACTGGATCATATGACAACATACACTAATAATAATAATAATAATAATAATAATAATAATAGGTTCAATTTATATAGCGCCTTTCTCAAAACCCAAGGTCGCTTTACAATTATAGGCAGAAAAAAAAAAAGTCCACCAAATAGAGGTCAGGATGTCATTCCAGTGGTGTAGCAGCCACAGTCCCACCAAAAGGCGCACGAAAACAAGTCCCACATCTCCAGCACAGCCGCCGTGACGCCACCAGCAACATCGCTCGAACACCATGCCATGGATCCACAAAGTGAGCACAGAAGCACCGCCACGCAGAGCACTGGTGTGTCCCAAACCGCCTGCACAGCCGCCGCGACGCCACCGAGCAACATCGCTCGAACACCATGCCATGGATCCACAAAGTGAGCACAGAAGCACCGCCACGCAGAGCACTGGTGTGTCCCAAACCGCCTGCACAGCCGCCGTGACGCCACCAGCAACATCGCTCGAACACCATGCCATGGATCCACAAAGTGAGCACAGAAGCACCGCCACACAGAGCGCTGGTGTGTCCCAAACCGCCTGCACAGCCGCCGCGACGCCACCGAGCAACATCGCTCGGAACATCACGCCAAGCACTAAAGCACAGAGCGCTGGACAACCACGATGTTAAAATGAGTAACGAGCTCACTGCAGTCCATAGCTGGGGGCACAGGCATCACCGACAGCGAAACAAGGCCTGGAGGGAACCGACGCCCAAAACTGGGTCTTGAGCTACACCACAACCAGTGGACAAAAACACTCAAACAAACATCAAACTACACAAACACACAGAAAAAAGAAAAAAAGGAGAGAAAATAAAATAAAACTCGATAGAACTCGACGCCAACGGCGTCAATGGGGATGCCGCCGCCTGGTAGACTACACGCCTTATTAAGTTGTGATTTGGGGATGGACAGTTGACCTCACAGTAATCTTGACCTGGTGAAATTACTTGTAGTAGCCTTGGAGATATCGTGTTCACAAGGTTTTCGGACAGACATTTGACCTCACAGTGACTTTGACCTTAGGCCTTTTGATCTCAAAATCTAAATCAGTTTATCTTTGTCCCCAAATGCACAAATGGTGAAAGTTTGGTGAAATTCCTTTCATTTGCCTTGGAGATATTGTGTTCACAAGGTTTGCGGACAGACATTTGACCTCACAGTGACCTTGACCTTAGACCTTTTGATCTCAAAATCTAATCAGTTCATGTTTGTCCCAAAGCGCACAAATGGTGAAAGTTTGGTGAAATTCCCTTCATTAGCCTTTGAGATATCGTGTTCACAAGGTTTCTGGACGGATGCACGCACGGACAACCCGAAAACATAATGCCTCCTGCACCTTAAGGTGGTGGAGGCATAAAAAGCTAATCTTAAATGTGTGAAAGAAAATGCCTGCAATGCAATAAGAGTGAAAATGGCAAAAGAAGTAGCATCCAAAGCCAAATTCTCTAACAAACTAGAAGGACACTCGGCAGAGTGTACACCTCCGCCAAGCCACATATTCGGATCTGCATCAAAATCACCGTTCCTCAAAATTTCATCAAAATCCATTCACTACTTTTTGAGTTACGTTGGGAACAGGCAAAAAAAAAAAAAAATCCTATATCCACATGCATATCCGGATCCTGGATCCACATACATATCTGCATTTGCATCAATTTCTAATCAATTGTTCCTTGGCCCATGGCTCACCTTTCCTCAGAATTTCGTCAAAATCCGTTCACTACTTTTTGAGTTACATTAGGAACAAACAAACGGAAGTGAAAACATAACCTCCTCCAACAAAGCTGGCGGAGGTAATAAACACTAAACAAATTCCCTACATGCTGAAATAAGGTATATAGTAAAGGAGATAGAAAAGGTTGGCTTTTTAAAGATTCTTCTTTTTTTTATACGTTAAAAGCATGACTTCTACATGTGAGAATATTAATGCTGCATGAGAGTCAAATGACTCGTGTGTTGGCTGGACTTCAGTCTTTTGTGTCTGTTCATTGCTTTAATGAATTGGAACAGCTGACCGCATTAAAGGCGACCGAACAGCCGAGACTACAAATCAACACAATGCCTGTCTGCTTTTGTTCTATTTGTTTGTGTGTGTGTGTCTTTTCATAATCAATACAATACCGGCCTCATTACAAGCCTGCATGAAATGTAATGAACAGTACGTCTGGCCTCAGGTGATCCATCACCTGTTAATTCCTAACCCAATCCATGTCTGACATGAGACGCTCTCGTTTCAGCACAAGATCCAAGTGCGTGGACTTCTTTTGGATCACACAGCACACCTTCAACATCATCCCAGTCTTCTCGAACAAGCTCAGCTTTATTAGACGCAAGGGCAGCAGCGTAAATCTTCTAAACCTGGTCTGCAGTCTGTCAGCTTCAGACACAGCCCGGATGTCACATGTCCTCCGTTCTCCCATTGTTTGTCTTTCCCAGGAAACGGGAAGTTCACCTCAACAGCCAGCACCAGTGAAGGGAAATGACAGGCTTTTTTGTTTTTTTGATAGAGCTGGCTCTTTAGAAAGAAAGAAAGAAAAAAAAACTCTCTTCAAGACACCCTGAGGTTTAATCAGCACCTACCATGTGTCATTACAGGAAAACAAGAACACACATGTTGTCTGAGGCACTACAGTTTTTCCCCCCTTAAGATCTGCCAATCACAATAGCATGAAATCATTCACTACACAGCTTTTTATGAGCTAGTGCAGGAACACCGTCAGATTTTCCCATCCATTCTCTTTGACTGTCTCAACATTTTACATGAAAACTAGAAGAGGAAGGAGAGTCAGTCGTTTGTGTTACTTGTGTCATGTTTCCCAGGTAACCGAGCAACTCAGTGAGTGTTGTGTGCACTCTGACCAAAACACCTCCTGACCATCAACAACACTGAGCAGGAACACAACAGATGTGTGTGTGTGTGATACATGTCAATAAAATTAACATGAAAAGAGCGTCAACATGTCCAAAGCGGTGAATTTAAGGCAGTTAATCTGCACTTAGAGCAACAAAACAACAAACAACACCTGGACAAAGTGCGTCTCATTTCTGCCGGTAAACAAATAAAAGTCGCGAGCGCAGTAAACAGCAACAAAGCGTGCGCGAGCTCACCTCGTCCGGCGCAGGCGCAGCAGCTGGTTCCCGGTGTTGTGTCTCTCTCTGGTTCCCGGTGTTGTGTCTCTCTCTGAGGTTCCCGGTGTTGTGTGTCTCTCTCTGGTTCCCGGTGTTGTGTCTCTCTCTGAGGTTCCCGGTGTTGTGTCTCTCTCTGGTTCCCGGTGTTGTGTCTCTCTCTGAGGTTCCCGGTGTTGTGTCTCTCTCTGAGGTTCCCGGTGTTGTGTGTCTCTCTCTGAGGTTCCCGGTGTTGTGTGTCTCTCTCTGAGGTTCCCGGTGTTGTGTCTCTCTCTGAGGTTCCCGGTGTTGTGTCTCTCTCTGAGGTTCCCGGTGTTGTGTGTCTCTCTCTGAGGTTCCCGGTGTTGTGTCTCTCTCTGGTTCCCGGTGTTGTGTGTCTCTCTCTGAGGTTCCCGGTGTTGTGTCTCTCTCTGATTGAGTCTCTTCGCCCGAGTTTATACTACAAAAACATTTCCAGTCCGCGTTCAGTCATTAATGTTGACGCAGAAGCGAGAAAAAAAAAAGCGCGGTGTAAACAGTCAAACGTTCTTCCCGTTCGCTTGTTTTGTCAGGGCGCAGGAGCTCCGGTCGCGTCCCATTCACACAAAGACACACTTCTCCTCCGCCCCTTTACCTCCACACGGTGCAACCCGCTCTGCTCTACTCTCCTGTCCTGACTGAGCGACAAGCGCACACTCTAGCAAAAAACATTATTCTAAACTAGTATTTCAGTTATAAATGGAACATAAAACTACCTTAAAAACAATAACTTTGGCTCACTTCTAGGTGGCTAGGAAGAGCCTTGCTCAAGGGCCAACTTGGTACTACTGGGACTTAAACACACAACGTTCGTATGAGTAGGACCAAAGACTTAAAGTCCAGAAAGACACACTTCTTCTCTACACAAGCATGGTGTAACCCATTCTCCTGTCCTGACTGAGTGACAAGCGCACACTCCAGCAAAAAACATTATTCTAAACCAGTATTTCAGTTATAAATGGAACATAAAACTACCTTAAAAACAAAAGCTTAGGCTCACTTCTAGGTGGCTAGGAAGAGCCTTGCTCAAGGGCCAACTTGGTACTACTGGGACTTGAACACACAACATTCCTATGAGTAGGACCAAAGACTTAAAGTCCAGAAAGACACACGTCTTCTCTACGCAAGCATGGTGTAACCCACTCTCCTCTCCTGTCCTGACTGAGCGACAAGCGCACACTCCAGCAAAAAACATTATTCTAAACTAGTATTTCAGTTATAAATGGAACATAAAACTACCTTAAAAAACAATAACTTTGGCTCACTTCTAGGTGGCTAGGAAGAGCCTTGCTCAAGGGCCAACTTGGTACTACTGGGACTTGAACACACAACGTTCCTATGAGTAGGACCAAAGACTTAAAGTCCAGAAAGACACACTTCTTCTCTACGCAAGCACAGTGTAACCCACTCTCCTCTCTTGTCCTGACTGAGCGACAAGCGCACACTCCAGCAAAAAACATTATTCTAAACTAGTACTTCAGTTATAAATGGAACATAAAACTACCTTAAAAGCAATAACTTTGGCTCACTTCTAGGTGGCTAGGAAGAGCCTTGCTCAAGGGCCAACTTGGTACTACTGGGACTTGAACACACAACATTCCTATGAGTAGGACCAAAGACTTAAAGTCCAGAAAGACACACGTCTTCTCTACGCAAGCATGGTGTAACCCACTCTCCTCTCCTGTCCTGACTGAGCGACAAGCGCACACTCCAGCAAAAAACATTATTCTAAACTAGTATTTCAGTTATAAATGGAACATAAAACTACCTTAAAAAACAATAACTTTGGCTCACTTCTAGGTGGCTAGGAAGAGCCTTGCTCAAGGGCCAACTTGGTACTACTGGGACTTGAACACACAACGTTCCTATGAGTAGGACCAAAGACTTAAAGTCCAGAAAGACACACTTCTTCTCTACACAAGCACGGTGTAACCCACTCTCCTCTCCTCTCTTGTCCTGACTGAGCGACAAGCGCACACTCCAGCAAAAAACATTATTCTAAACTAGTACTTCAGTTATAAATGGAACATAAAACTACCTTAAAAGCAATAACTTTGGCTCACTTCTAGGTGGCTAGGAAGAGCCTTGCTCAAGGGCCAACTTGGTACTACTGGGACTTGAACACACAACATTCCTATGAGTAGGACCAAAGACTTAAAGTCCAGAAAGACACACTTCTTCTCTACGCAAGCATGGTGTAACCCACTCTCCTGTCCTGACTGAGTGACAAGCGCACACTCTAGCAAAAAACATTATTCTAAACTAGTATTTCAGTTATAAATGGAACATAAAACTACCTTAAAAGCAATAACTTTGGCTCACTTCTAGGTGGCTAGGAAGAGCCTTGCTCAAGGGCCAACTTGGTACTACTGGGACTTGAACACACAACATTCCTATGAGTAGGACCAAAGACTTAAAGTCCAGAAAGACACACTTCTTCTCTACACAAGCACAGTGTAACCCACTCTCCTCTCCTGTCCTGACTGAGCAACAAGCGCACACTCCAGCAAAAAACATTATTCTAAACTAGTATTTCAGTTATAAATGGAACATAAAACTACCTTAAAAACAAAAATTCAGGCTCACTTCTAGGTGGCTAGGAAGAGCCTTGCTCAAGGGCCAACTTGGTACTACTGGGACTTGAATACACAACGTTCCTATGAGTAGGACCAAAGACTTAAAAGTCCAGAAAGACACACTTCTTCTCTACACAAGCACAGTGTAACCCACTCTCCTGTCCTGACTGAGTGATAAGAGCACACTCCAGCAAAAAACATTATTCTAAACCAGTATTTCAATTATAAATGGAACATAAAACTACCTTAAAAACAATAATTTAACAACAGAATTTAGGCTCACTTCCAGGTAGCTAGGATGAGCCTTGCCCAAAGGCCAACTTGGCTTCAAACCCACAAGCTTCCTACATATGATTAGGAGTAAAGACTTAAAGCCCACAAAGACACACTTCTCTGCCACACAAGCACAATGTAACCTGCTCTGTTCTCATCTCCTGTCCTGACTGAGCGACAAGAGCACACTCCAGCAAAAAACATTATTCTAAACCAGTATTTTAATTATAAATGGAACATGAAACTACCTTAAAAACAATAATTTAACAACAAAGGTATTTAGGCTCACTACTTTTCCCCCACTTCTAGGTAGCTAGGATGAACCTTACCCAAGGGCCAACTGGGTACTGTTGGGATTCAAACCCGTAACCTTTCTACGAGTAGGACCAAAGACTTACATGCAAAGCCTATAAAGGCACACTTCTCCTCCACACAAGCACAGTGCAACCTGCTCTGCTCATCTCCTCCCCTGTCCTGACTGAGTGACAAGAACACACTCCAGCAAAAAAAAAAAAAAAAAAACATTATTCTAAACCAGTATTTCAATTATAAATGGAACATAAAACTACCTTAAAAACAATAATTTAGGCTCACTTCTAGGTGGCTAGGATGAGCCTTGCTCAAGGGCCAACTGAGCACCACTGGGATTCAAACCCATAACCTTCCTATGTATGAGTAAGACCAAAGACTTAAAGCCTATAAAGACACACCTCTCCTCCACACAAGCACAGTGTAACCCGCTCTGCTCTCATCTCCTGTCCTGACTAACCGACAAGCGCACACTCCAGCAGAAAACATTATTCTAAACCATTCATTCATTATCTCTAGCCGCTTTATCCTTCTACAGGGTCGCAGGCAAGCTGGAGCCTATCCCAGCTGACTACAGGCAAAAGGCGGGGTACACCCTGGACAAGTCGCCAGGTCATCACAGGGCTGACACATAGACACAAACAACCATTCACACCTACGGTCAATTTAGAGTCACCAGTTAACCTAACCTGCATGTCTTTGGACTGTGGGGGAAACCAGAGCAAACCCACATGGGGAGAACATGCAAACTCCACACAGAAAGGCCCTCGCCGGCCCCAGGGCTCGAACCCAGGACCTTCTTGCTGTGAGGCGCCAGCGCTAACCACTACACCACCGTGCTGCCTATTCTAAACCAGTATTTCAATAATAAATGAAACATAAAACTACCTTAAAAACAATAATTTAACAACAACAGTATTTAGGCTCACTACTTTTCCCCCACTTCTAGGTAGCTAAGACATACCTTGCCCAAGCTGGGATTCAAACCCACAACCTTTCTATGAGTAGGACCAAGACAAGGCACACTTCTCCTCCACACAAGCACAGTGCAACTGGTTCTGCTTTCATCTCATCTCATCTCCTGTCCTGACTGAGTGACAAGAGCACACTCCAGCAAAAAAACATTATTCTAAACCAGTATTTCAATTATAAATGGAAGATAAAACTACTTTAAAAACGATAATTTAACAACAACAGAATTTAGGCTTGGCGGCACAGTGGTGTAGTGGTTAGCGCTGTTGCCTCACAGCAAGAAGGTCCGGGTTCGAGCCCTGTGGCCGGCGAGGGCCTTTCTGTACGGAGTTTGCATGTTCTGTCCATGTGGGTTTGCTCCGGTTTCCCCCACAGTCCAAAGACATGCAGGTTAGGTTAACTGGTGAGTCTAAATTGACCGTAGGTGTGAATGGTTGTCTGTGTCTATGTGTCAGCCCTGTGATGACCTGGCGACTTGTCCAGGGTGTACCCTGCCTTTCACCTGTAGTCAGCTGGGATAGGCTCCAGCTTGCCTGCAACCCTGTAGAACAGGATTAAGCAGCTAGAGATCATGAGATGAGAATTTAGGCTCACTTCTTTTCCCCCACTTCTAGGTAGCTAGGATGAGTCTTGCCCAAGGGCCTACTTGGCACTGCTGGGATTCAAAGCCACAACCTTCCTACATATGAGTAGGAACAAAGACTTAAAGCCCACAAAGACACACTTCTTCTCCACACGAGTGCAGTGTAACCTGCTCTGTTCTCATCTCCTCTCCTGTCCTGACTGAGCGACAAGAGCACACTCCAGCAAAAAACATTATTCTAAACCAGTATTTTAATTATAAATGGAACATAAAACTACCTTAAAAACAAAAATTTAGGCCCACTTCTAGGGGGCTAGGATAAGCCTTGCCCAATGGCCAACTTGGCCTTGAACCCACAACCTTCCTATGAGTAGGACCAAAGACTTAAAGTCCAGAAAGACACGCTTCTTCTCCACACAAGCACAGCGTAACCCGCTCTGCTCTCCTGTCCTGACTGAGCGACAAGCGCACACTCCAGCAAAAAACATTATTCTAAACCAGTATTTCAATTATAAATGGAACATAAAACTACCTTAAAAACAATAATTTAACAACAGCAGAATTGAGGCTCACTTCTTTTGCCCCACTTCAAGGTAGCTAGGATGAGTCTTGCCCAAGGGCCCATTTGGCACTGCTGGGATTCAAACCCACAACTTTCTTACGTATGAGTTGGAGCAAAGACTTAAAGCCCACAAAGACACACTTCTCCTCCATACAAGCACAATGTAACCTCTTCTGTTCTCATCTCCTCTCCTGTCCTGACTGAGTGACAAGAGCGCACGCAAGCAAAAAACAAAAAACATTATTCTAAACCAGCATTTCAATTATAAATGGAACATAAAACTACCTTAAAAACAAAAAATCAGGTTCACTTCTAGGTGGCTAGGATGAGCCTTGCCCAAGAGCCCACTTGGCACTGCTGGGATTCAAACCAACAACCTTTCTATGAGTAGGACCAAAGACTTAAAGCCCACAAAGACACACTTCTCCTCCACACAAGCACAGTGTAACCTGCTCTGTTCTCATCTCATCTCATCTCCTCTCCTGTCCTGACTGAGCGACAAGAGCACACTCTAGCAAAAAACATTATTCTAAACCAGTATTTCAATTATAAGTGGAACATAAAACTACCTTAAAAACAATAATTTAACAACAACAGAATTTAGGCTTACTTCTAGGTGGCTAGGATGAGCCTTGCCCAAGGACCAACTTGGCACTGCTGGGACTCAAACCCACAACCTTCCTATTAGTAGGCCTAAAGACTTAAAGCCCAGAAGCCTCTGCATCAATTAGCAAGTCACCAGTTTCACATCCATAGGCATGATGGTGTACTGATTAGCACTGTCGCTTCACAGCAAGAAGGTCCTGGGTTTGAGCCCAGTGGCCATCGAGGGCCTTTCTGTGTGGAATTTGCATGCTCTCGCAGTGTCTGCATGGGTTTCTTCCAGGTGCTCCAGTTTCACAGTCCAAAGACATGCAGGTTAGGCTAATTGGTGGCTCTAAATTCACCGTAGGTGTGAATGGTTGTTTGTCTCTGTGTCAGCCCTGTGATGACACAGCCCTGGCGACTTGTCCAGGGTGTACCCCACCTCTCACTCATAGTCAGCTGGGATAGGCTCCAGCTTGCCTGCGACCCTGTAGAACAGGATAAGCGGCTACAGATAATGAATGGATGGATGGATGGGTATGGTGGTGTAGTGGTTAGCATTGTCATTTCACAGCAAAAAGGTCCTGGGTTCGTGGCCAGTGAGGGCCTTTCTGTGTGGAGTTTGCATGCTCTCCCCGTGTGGGTTTTCTCCGGGTGCTCCGGTTTCCCCCATGGTCCAAAGACATGCAGGTTAGGCTAATTGGTGGCTCTAAATTGACTGTAGGTGTGAATGTGAGTGTGAATGGTTTGTGTCAGCCCTGCGATGACCTGGCGACTTGTCCAGGGTGTACCCTGCCTCTCACCCATAGTCAGCTGGGATAGGCTCCAGCTTGTCTGCGACCCTGTTGAACAGGATAAGCGGCTGAAGCTAATGGATGAATATGGTGGTGTAGTGGTTAGTGCTGTTGCCTCACAGCAAGCAGGTTCTGGGTTTGAGTCCAGTGGCTGACAGGGGCCACTTTCTGTGTGGAGTTTGCACGTTCTCCCTGGGTGCTCTGGTTTCCCCTGCAGTTCAAAGACATGCAGTTAGGTTAACATGGGGCAGCCTTGGGCTGAAGTGCCCTTGAGCAAGGTACCTAACTGCTCCCTGGGTGCTGTAGTATGGCTGCCTGCTGCTCTGGGTGTGTGTTCACTGCTTCGGATGGGTTAAATGCAGAGGATGAATTTGAGTGTGCATGTCACAAATAAAGGTTTCTTCTTTCAGCTGCTCCTGTTATGGGTCTCCACAGCAGATCTGTTCTGCATATTTGATTTGTTATAGATTTTACACCAGACACCTTTCCTGACGCAACTTTCCCCAATCTATCCAGGCACTGTCTTGTTACATGAAATTGAAAATAATTTGTCAAAATATTTAGCCTTATAGATCATAATATAACTACTTTGACAAATTATCTTCAATTTCATGTTACAATAGACCCCTTGACCCCTTGGCAGTCACACCAGATACTGAAAGCAAAGGTTCACATCCTTTCGCCACTCACAGATATATAATATTGGATCATTTTCCTCAATAAATAAATGACCAAGTATAATATTTTTGTCTCATTTGTTTAACTGGGTTCTCTTTATCTACTTTTAGGACTTGTATGAAAATCTGATGATGTTTTAGGTCATATTTATGCAGAAATATAGAAAATTCTAAAAGGTTCACAAACTTTCAAGCACCACTGTAGATTCGTGGCCTAGTGTTACCTACATACTGTAGATGTTGGAATGTACCTTCTCACTGTATTTTCTGTTTTAATTAAAAAAAACCCTCATTGTTTGCTGGAAGAGAAGAGCAGGCAGGATTGAGAATCAAGCAGCTGTGGTTTGTTTACACTTGATACTAAAACTTCACCACAAAGACGCATACAAAAAGCCCAAAAATGCCTACTTGCCTGAGCATAAACAATATAAGTACTGGAATGAAATGGCTGCCATACATAGAGATGCCGATTTAAGAAAAAATTGAAGCGGTCTCTTAATTTTTTTCAGAGCTGTCTGTATAGGAACTTGTAGTACACAACATACAGTCGGTACAAGTCTTAAAGCTTGAAGAAGCTTCTATGCATTCTTTCCTAATTCATTACAACAATTTTCATTACAAATTATATGACCGATAACAATTTGGGGGCAGGACGGTGGTGTAGTGATTAGCACTATCACCTCACAACAAGAAGGTTCTGAGTTTGAGCCTAGTGGCTGACAGGGGCCACTTTCTGTGTGGAGTTTGCATGTTCTCCCCCGTGTGTGTGGGTTTCCTCTGGGTGCTCTGGTTTCCCCCACAGTCCAAAGACATGTGGTTATGTTAACTAGCTACTCTAAATTGCACATTGGTGTGAATGGTTGAGAGGACTAAACCTCTATAAATAATCCAGTAGAAGGCAATGGGAAAACACTACTGTAATTCTTCCCTAGAACACACACATACAACAATAATTGAGTGAAAAGCAGAATCTCTGAAATTTTTACACGACATGAATTTCAGAGTTTCTTAGTATTTGGTACGTCCTCTTTTTGCTTTAATAACAGTGTGCGCTCAAGCTGGCATGGACTCCAAAATTTGTGTAAAAGCTTATGATCCATTTTAGATCAAATCCATTAGAGTGTCGTATGAACACATGCAATTTCTTCAGCAGAAGAGAAAATCTGACCTTTCTTCAATATTCAAGATATTGAACATTTACTTTCTTTATTTGAAATATTTAAAAATTCTAAAACCTTCTGGGTTTTTTCCCCGTTTTCTCATCTCATCTCATTATCTCTAGCCGCTTTATCCTTCTACAGGGTCGCAGGCAAGCTGGAGCCTATCCCAGCTGACTACGGGCGAAAGGTGGGGTACACCCTGGACAAGTCGCCAGGTCATCGCAGGGCTGACACATAGACACAGACAACCATTCACACTCACACCTACGGTCAATTTAGAGTCACCAGTTAACCTAACCTGCATGTCTTTGGACTGTGGGGGAAACCGGAGCACCCGGAGGAAACCCACGCGGACACGGGGAGAACATGCAAACTCCACACAGAAAGGCCCTCGCCGGCCCCGGGGCTTGAACCCAGGACCTTCTTGCTGTGAGGCGACAGCGCTAACCACTACACCACCGTGCCGCCTTTTCCCTGTTTTAAATTAAAAAAAAGAAAAAAAAAGAAAAAAAATGTGGTCCCAGACTTTTGGATCCCACTGTTTATTTGTCTTAACGCTTTCGAGGTATTTCAGTGTTAGAAACCCAGACAGTATTATAATAATACAGTATGTATATTAATCAAATATACCATGCACTGAGAGGCTCCGGTTAAAATTATGGGTTCTGAGGGGATTTCTGAAGGGCGTAGCCCTGTAGAAAATAGCGCTATACCAGTCACCTCAGAGAATCCATAATTCCTGGTGCCTCTCAGTGTATGGTACATTTGATTTATATCCCGCATCAAAAAATTCCACACTAAAAGTATTAAGATTGAATCTCGGCATAAACTCACTGGAGACAGCCATGTTTGTTGTTTACATCGGAGAGACCTTCACTTCAACCTGCATATGTGCGATGTACCATGCTATCGCCTGCCTCACTAGGTATGATTACGATACATAGATCTACACAGAGCCACAGCTGTGACTCAAGTCGGACGTATAGCTTGAAGTTGAGACGTCAGTTCATGGTATATCCAGGATATACCATAGACTGACTCACACCATATCTTTTTTTTTTGACATCATGAAATACATTGTTTAATCAATGGTGGAACTATTTTATGTCATGTGAGCCATCCTTGGCCAATCCCTGCGCTGGAATTTTTTTGATGAGGGATATAATATGTGTGTGTGTGTGTGTGTGTAGAGCATTTCAAAGCACTAAAATTCAACTGCTACTTTACTGTATGCCAGAAAGGAGCAGACTTAAATGCAAACACAGAGTTTTATTGAACAAATCAGAATAGACAAACCAAAGACAGCAAACAGACACAATAAACAGGGAAAGAGGGAAAGGGTTAGACAATCGACAAACATGTTGAACTAGAAACAGACAGGAACAAAGTCAAACCCGGATATACAAAACATAGGAAAATAAGGCTCAGTAATGTTGGTGTCAAACACAAGCGCGAGACTCTGTTGGCAGTTCAGGTTGAGGCAGTAAGTGTAATTGTAAACAGGCATGCTTAAAAGCGATACATGGAACCTTTATTTTTAAATAAATTTCTGAGTGGATAGTATCTCCATCCTTGACTCTTGTATGCTGCATAAATGGGAATTTTAAAAAATATATATTTTTGAGAGTTAAAATCAACTGCAAAGTTGGCATTTGAGCTGTCCCTCTGAGCCAGCCAGCCCTGAGTGCGTGATGTCACAGCGGGAACCGGTTTTAAGGCTGAGACCTTTTACAGCTATAGACTAAAGTCAGACTCGGCAGGCGAGAGTGGTTGCATTGGCCTCTTCGTTCTGATTTATTGGAGATTCTTTGGATTCCTCAGATAGTAATACATCTGACTGTGATAGTCCTGAAATTGGAGTGTGTGTACATGCTACTGCTATGCATGTAGAACAGTATCAGTTTGAACCATCGGAAAGTGAATCCGATAGTAACACATCAGCCATGGAGGCCCCCACCTTATGAAATAAAGCCAGAGAACAAAGCCGTCTAGAGAATTGAATTGAACTAACAGTCTCATGTGACTCTCATTAAAACAGGATAGGTATTATAACTTGTACATGCATGCATTTTCACTGATAAAATGTAAAAGGCTAATTAAATAATCAGATGAACTGAGATAATGTGTGTGTGTGTATATGTATGTATATATGAGTGTTTAGTCTATGTCTAGTTCATATCTAGAGTGTTTATACTGTTTATATTGTCTGAGTGTTTAGTCTATGTCTTGTTCTCATCTAGTGTTTATACTGTTTATTTATACTGTTTATATTGTTTGTCTGAGTGTTTAGTCTATGTCTAGTTCCTATCTAGAGTGCTGTTTATATTGTTTTTTTTTCAATTATTCTATTTTTATTTTTTATTTATTGCATTGCCTGTTTGCACCGTGGGTCAGAGAGGACTGAAATTTCATCTGTGCTGTATGTCGAGCATGTATAGCATATTTGACAATAAACTTGACTTGACTTGACTTGATAATCACATTCTGAAGCAAATTAAATAATCTTATACTGGTAACTTAAACACACAATACAAGTTACATGGATTAATCTAAATACAGGTAAACAACGAGTGTTGTTGTTGTTATGTAACCAAATGAGAGTCACATCTTACCCAACTGTGTTCTCGCTTCTTGAAGGCCGATCTTGTGGCTGGTTGTTTTGAAACAATCTGACTTTCAGTTCTTCATCCAGTTCTTCGTTCATTCGCTTCTTCCATGTAAGGGCGAGATAATGCTGCTGAGGCAAGCATATCCAGCAGAGAAATCTGATGACTGGTCCACTCATTCTCCATTTTCTCCATACTGAATACTCCGCCATTACTGCTCGGCTCACACTCCAGGAGAACTGGTGCAACTGAACTTACTTTCCTTTTTTGTAGTTTTCTTTTCCTTTAATTGTTGGTACTGCACCCTCTTTCAATACAGGCTTATAGCCAACACTCATCAACAGATCAGAGGTTTCATACGAGTCATCAGTAAAATGTGCCCGTCAATTTCTCGCAAAAAAACGTCCAAATCTTTGCAGTTTGAACATTCTTGGGCCATGAATGCAACATAAATCCACCTTCTGTCATGTTGCTGCACCGGCCAACAGCACATCTACGTGGCATGGCGATAAATTAGCTCAAAATGGAGGCTTGGAGTTGCAGTTTGCTCTGTGTTTTAGTATAGCGGAAATGGTGATGAGACCGATAGACTTCCTGCTGTGACGTCACAAATGTCAAGGTCATTCACTCAGACTGCTACCTATATGAATCATTTTAATCATAAAAATTACTATATTAGATTTATTGTTAACGCTTAAAACTATTCTTGTGCCATTCTTAAGGGCTCAAGGCATTTATAAACAAAAAGTGAGGCCATGGTCCTGCGTATCTCCTTTAAGTTAGACGAGCTTCATCTGATTCACATTTTCCCCTGAAGTATAATAGATTACACCAGAAAGTGCATTCCCTCAAGAGAATGCAAAGTATAGCGCAGATGCAGCAGAGCTTTAACATCGTGTGTGTGTGTGGAGTATGTGAATGAGTGAGTGTGTATTAGTGCTTTTGTGTGTCACTGTGAGTCTCCCTTCTAGATCCCAGTATCTGTAAATCTCCTGGACATCTATAATAATCATGCACTTCCTCCAGCTGGAGTCGCCATTGGGAATTCATACCCGTCTAGTTTACCCAACGTGAAAAGGGAATTCTCAGGTATATCAGCATCTATTATGTTTTGAATAAGTCTGCCTAGAGTACCCATTAAAGCTATTTCAGCATAGTTCCTCATAAATCTCTTATATGTCAAAATTGGACTCATAAACCTCCCATATCAGTATATTAAATGGGAACTGATAAAGTTTATATATATATATATAGCTGGATAGTACAGTGGTAATGCTCACTGACTACGACGCAGGAGATCGGGGTTCAAATCCCGGTCGGGGCAAAAAAACATCATCCAGTAAGGGTCCTTAGGCAAAACCCCTCATGATATATCAGCCTACCTCAGGAATGAGTGAAAACATAACTGATAGAGTCATACCGGCTCAGACGTCGCCCGGGTCAACAAGGTCTGTGTCAGTTGCTAGGGAACCAGGGCAAACTGATGAGAAATGGGCTACTGGAACAAGACATCGATGGACGAGGACAGAAAATATGGATTTGCTGGAATGCTACTATACAAGCAATCCCAGAGAGAGGGGATACATGCAGAGAATGTGGGACCATTGGATACTTCGAAACCCACAATCAAGGCTAACAAAGAAACAGCTATTAGCCCAGTGTTCCAACATCCATAATCGAAATCTGCTATCACAACTAGAGATTAATGAAATACAACAACGATGCTACGGCAAGGGGGAGCCAGGAAGACAGGTCAGCGGGGAGATGTCATCATCCCCACAACCAGAGATTGGGTACCAAGCCCCAACACCTAACAGCCTCAACACAAGAGCTACTGACCTGAGAAGGAAGATCGTGACCCAACTGGAAACCTGGAGCCCCCGACGAATACCGAAGCTGAGTTGCCAAGTACCTTCAGAAGATCTACTAGTAGATGTGAATGCTGCTCTGAAGACAATCTCCACAAGAACCATCACTGAGACCAACAAGCTGATACACAGTACAGCAACAGTAATCATGGAGATGCTTGGACACAAGGTGGGCTCGGGACATAACAAACAGTATCCACCATGGAAGAGACGATTAGAGGCCAAGATAAAGGCAGCAAGAAGAGAAGTTAGCCAGCTAGCTGAACTACAGAAAGGGAACATGGTGAATAAAGGGGCGCCCAGGAAGTACAACTCACTCTCCATACCAGAGGCACTCCAAACAGCGACTAACAGCTCTGGCCACCCGGTTGAGGAGATACACCAAGGAAGGAGAGGCCAGGAGAATAAACAAGCTGTTCTCCACTGAACCAGCCAAGGTGTACTCTCAATGGCAGGGGAACAACAACCGGTCAGACCCACCAAGAGCTGAGGTGGAAAAATACTGGAAAGACATATGGGAAAGAAAGGCATCACACAACACCGATGCCCAATGGTTAGTGGACCTAAGAGCTGACCACAGCAACCTCCCAGAACAAGAACCAGTAACCATCTCAATGGCAGACGTCCAAGAAAGAGTGTCAAAGATGAAGAGCTGGACAGCACCAGGCCCCGATATGATCCATACGTACTGGCTGAAGAAGCTAACTGCACTCCATGAACGCCTAGCAGCACAGATGAACCAGCTGCTGAGGGATGGAACCCACCCAGAATGGCTAACCCAAGGCAGGACAGTCCTAATCATGAAGGACCCCCAGAAGGGACCCATCCCATCCAACTACCGTCCAATTACCTGTCTCTGCACAACATGGAAGGCCCTGTCAGGCATCATTGCGGCAAAAATAAGTAAGCATGTGGCTCAATACATGAGCGAGGCACAGAAAGGAATTGGCAGTAACACCAGAGGAGCCAAGCACCAGCTACTGGCCGATAGAACAGTCGCCCGAGACTGTAAGAAGAGACAGACCAACCTGTGCACTGCCTGGATTGACTACAAGAAAGCCTACGACTCAATGCCACACACATGGATACTGGAATGTCTGGAACTGTATAAGATCAACAGGAACCTAAGGACCTTCATACAGAACTCAATGGAAATGTGGAAGACAACCCTAGAGGCCAACTCAAAACCCATTGCCCAAGTCAACATCAAGTGCGGCATATACCAAGGAGATGCGCTATCACCACTGCTGTTCTGCATAGGCCTGAACCCCCTCAGTCAGATCATCACGAAAAGCGGCTACGGGTACCGATTCCGTAGTGGGGCAACAATCAGCCACCTGCTCTACATGGATGACATCAAGCTGTATGCCAGGAACGAGCGAGAAATAGACTCGCTGATCCACACCACCCGGATCTACAGCGATGACATAGGGATGTCATTCGGATTGGACAAGTGTGGCCGGATGGTCTCAAAGAGAGGCAAGATGATCCGGACTGAAGGGATTGACCTACCAGAGGGCAACATAGGTGATATCCAAGACAGCTACAAGTACCTTGGCATCCCACAGGCTAATGGAAACCATGAAGAGGCCACAAGGAAGTCAACTACAGCCAAATACCTCCAGAGAGTAAGGCAGGTCCTGAAAAGTCAGCTGAATGGTAAGAACAAGGTCCAAGCCATCAACATGTACGCACTACCAGTCATCAGATACCCCGCTGGTATCATAAACTGGCCAAAGGAGGAGATAGAAGCCACAGATATCAAGACTAGAAAGCTCCTCACCATGCATGGAGGGTTCCACCCCAAGTCCAGCACCCTGAGACTATACACTAAGCGGAAAGAGGGAGGCCGAGGGCTAGTGAGCGTCAAGACCACGGTCCAGGATGAAACATCGAAAATCCGAGAATACATCAGAAAGATGGCCCCAAAGGATGAACTGCTAAGTGAATGTCTCAGGCAGCAGAACCCTGATGAGAGTGCAGAGGAGGAGGAGGAACAGACAACCTGGAGAGACAAACCCCTACATGGCATGTACCACCGTCAGATAGAGGAAGTGGCTGATATCAAGAAATCCTACCAGTGGCTGGATAATGCAGGACTGACAGACAGCACAGAGGCACTAATCATGGCAGCACAAGAACAGGCCATAAGCACAAGAGCCATAGAGGCCAGGATCTACCAGAGTAGATCAGACCCAAGATGCAGACTGTGCAAAGAAGCCCCTGAAACAGTCCAGCACATAGTAGCAGGGTGTAAGATGCTAGCTGGATCAGCGTACATGGAGAGGCACAACCAAGTGGCTGGGATAGTATACAGGAACATCTGCAACCAGTATGGAATAGAAATACCCAAGTCCCAATGGGCCATACCACAGAAGGTGGCTGAGAACAACAGGGCCAAGATTCTGTGGGACTTCAGCTTCCAGACTGACAAACAGATCCTGGCTAACCAACCGGACATAGTGGTGGTGGACAAAGAGCAGAAGAGGGTGGTGGTGATAGATGTGGCGATCCCAGCTGACGCCAACATCAGGAAGAAGGAACATGAGAAACTTGAGAAGTATCAAGGGTTGAAAGAGCAGCTGGAACGGATGTGGAAGGTCAAGGGTTGCGTGGTCCCCGTGGTAGTGGGGGCACTTGGGGCAGTAACCCCCAAACTGGGAGAGTGGCTCCAGCAAATCCCAGGAACAACATCTGAAGCCTCAGTCCAGAAGAGCGCAGTCCTAGGAACATCGAAGATACTGCGCAGAACCCTCAAACTCCCAGGCCTCTGGTAGAGGACCCGAGCTTGAGGATGACATGGATACCACCCCCCCACCGGGGGTGAGAAGGAGATTTTTTTTTTTTTTTATATATATACAACCCCGATTCCAAAAAAGTTGGGACAAAGTACAAATTGTAAATAAAAACGGAATGCAATAATTTACAAATCTCAAAAACTGATATTGCATTCACAATAGAACATAGACAACATATCAAATGTCGAAAGTGAGACATTTTGAAATTTCATGCCAAATATTGGCTCATTTGAAATTTCATGACAGCAACACATCTCAAAAAAGTTGGGACGGGGCAATAAGAGGCTGGAAAAGTTAAAGGTACAAAAAAGGAACAGCTGGAGGACCAAATTGCAACTCATTAGGTCAATTGGCAATAGGTCATTAACATGACTGGGTATAAAAAGAGCATCTTGGAGTGGCAGCGGCTCTCAGAAGTAAAGATGGGAAGAGGATCACCAATCCCCCTAATTCTGTGCCGACAAATAGTGGAGCAATATCAGAAAGGAGTTCGACAGTGTAAAATTGCAGAGTTTGAACATATCATCATCTACAGTGCATAATATCATCAAAAGATTCAGAGAATCTGGAAGAATCTCTGTGCGTAAGGGTCAAGGCCAGAAAACCATACTGGGTGCCCGTGATCTTCGGGCCCTTAGACGGCACTGCATCACATACAGGCATGCTTCTGTATTGGAAATCACAAAATGGGCTCAGGAATATTTCCAGAGAACATTATCTGTGAACACAATTCACCGTGCCATCCGCCGTTCCCAGCTAAAACTCTATAGTTCAAAGAAGAAGCCGTATCTAAACATGATCCAGAAGCGCAGACGTCTTCTCTGGGCCAAGGCTCATTTAAAATGGACTGTGACAAAGTGGAAAACTGTTCTGTGGTCAGACAAATCAATATTTGAAGTTCTTTATGGAAATCAGGGACGCCGTGTCATTCGGACTAAAGAGGAGAAGGACGACCCAAGTTGTTATCAGCGCTCAGTTCAGAAGCCTGCATCTCTGATGGTATGGGGTTGCATTAGTGCGTGTGGCATGGGCAGCTTACACATCTGGAAAGACACCATCAATGCTGAAAGGTATATCCAGGTTCTAGAGCAACATATGCTCCCATCCAGACGACGTCTCTTTCAGGGAAGACCTTGCATTTTTCCAACATGATAATGCCAAACCACATACTGCATCAATTACAGCATCATGGCTGCGTAGAAGAAGGGTCCGGGTACTGAACTGGCCAGCCTGCAGTCCAGATCTTTCACCCATAGAAAACATTTGGCGCATCATAAAATGGAATATACGACAAAAAAAGACCTAAGACAGTTGAGCAACTAGAATCCTACATTAGACAAGAATGGGTTAACATTCCTATCCCTAAACTTGAGCAACTTGTCTCCTCAGTCCCCAGACGTTTACAGACTGTTGTAAAGAGAAAAGGGGATGTCTCACAGTGCTAAACATGGCCTTGTCCCAACTTTTTTGAGATGTGTTGTTGTCATGAAATTTAAAATCACCTAATTTTTCTCTTTAAATGATACATTTTCTCAGTTTAAACATTTGATATGTCATTTATGTTCTATTCTGAATAAAATATGGAATTTTGAAACTTCCACATCATTGCATTCCATTTTTATTTACAATTTGTACTTTGTCCCAACTTTTTTGGAATTGGGGTTGTAATAATAATAATGGCATGGTGGTGCAGTGGC
Organism: Neoarius graeffei; assembly: GCF_027579695.1. Classification (NCBI taxonomy): domain Eukaryota; kingdom Metazoa; phylum Chordata; class Actinopteri; order Siluriformes; family Ariidae; genus Neoarius; species Neoarius graeffei. The sequence goes on from NC_083572.1 coordinate 39,410,541, forward strand.
TAGCACCCTTGCCTCAAGGCAAGAAGGTCCTGGGTTTGAGCCCAGCAGCTGGCGAGGGCCTTTCTGTGTGGAGTTTGCATGTTCTCCATGTGTCTGCGTGGGTTTCCTCCAAGTACTCCGGTTTCCCCAACAGTCCAAAGATATGCAGGTTAGGCTAATTGGTGGCTCTAAATTGACTGTAGGTGTGAATGGGAGTGTGAATGGTTGTTTGTCTCTGTGATGACCTGGCGACTTGTCCAGGGTGTACCCCACCTTTCGCCCATAGTCAGCTGGGGTAGGCTCCAGCTCGCCCGCGACCCTGTAGAACAGGATAAGCGGCTACAGAGGATGGATGGATAATAATAAAGTAAACTTAAAGAGAAACACATTTCTGTTCTGTGGGTTTCATAACTTTATAGTGGAAAGTATCAAAAATGGATGTGTATTGTTTTCCCAGGGCACCACCCATTTCATGAACTGCATTTACATGTAAAAAAAAAAAAAAAAAGGTCCAGGGATGTCAGGATGAAAATGATAGAACAAAATCTTATACCTTAGACCTCTGATGGTCTATAGTGCACAAATTGCTTAATCAGGTTTAAAATGCGTATGTACTGGCAGCCTTGACTGCTCTATCTCTGTGCGAAACAACAATGCATCGTCTGCTCCCTCTCTCCCATCCACAATAACTGTCCTGATAACATGAAGTAATGGCTTTCTTGTGAATCAGCAGCCACAGAAAAAGTTTGACTTCTCACTTTATCAGCCATGAATAAGGAGGAGGAACAATAGAGCTGGTAACTGTACTAAGAGAGTGCTGTTTTGTACATAACTGTGGTTTCAAAGCAAAAATTCTTAGCTGTTTAAAGGTCTTTTAAGTTCACTTCAACAAAAACCTCAAACACAGTGATCTAGAAGAAGTGTCCTATGCTAAACCTTGAATATATCTTGAATATACAGGTTTGCTTTTTTCTGTGCCACTCCCTTTTATTTTTCCTCATGGAGAGGAATTTTAAAAAGCTACAGCTGCATGAGAGCTTATTTGCGTGTGGAGGTGTGTAACCATGGCTTTGTTCTAAAAGGCAAAACTTGTGGGATAGGCCATACAGAAAAACGCACACACACACACACACAGAAAGAAAGAGAGAGAGAGAGAGAGAGAGATGGGGGAAGGAAGGGAGTGTCAGAGCTTTGGGACTCCGTAGCATTTGGAACAATGGGAACACTCCTGAAATCATTAAATCCACTGTTGCAGGAAAAAGGAAGGAATGGCAAAAGAAAAAAAATCAGCTTTTTTGTATGTAACTTTAACACACTGACAGACGAGACATAATTACAGAACACGTTTACAATTTGAAAATAAGCAACAAAGACAGGTACAACAAAAGAACTTTGCTGAAATACAATAGATGCAAGACAAGAGTATCATCCTTGCTGCCTTGCGGCGAAAAGCACATTTTCAGCCTGTTAATTAGAACCACACACCTTGGAAAAACACACACCCATCTGCATCCCAGTCTAAACAAAAGATGTCCATGTTTTCTATTATTGTACCATATGCAGAAAGACAGTGGTTAATATTTCAATTATGCTCATACTGAAAATTACTGATCAAAAGAAATCATTGTATGTACATATGTACAGTATGTGAAGTATTGGCTTCCCTGTAATAAGTGCAGTGTGTAATTCTATATCCTGTTCGTACAAGTGCATTAAGAAAATGACAAAGCACATCAAAATTCATGCACGCCAATAATATTGCGATCAAACGTATTACGCACATGTTCCTAAAACTAAAGCTAAAACCAGTTGACATAAGGATTCCCCTCCAATTCTTCTTTCCATCCCCCACTGACTGAGACATTATCACATTATTGGTTATCCTCCTCCTCCTCCTTATCCAATGCCATGTGTGCAGTGTGCATCTCAGTGGCCCCCGAAAATTTCCTCTTGTCCTTATCTACCCTGGGGATTATCACAGGCTTGTAATTTCTCTGTCTACCATTCTTCTGCTGCTTTGTCATTTGCATCTATTTACATGTAAATGCTAATGTGGGAGACGAGCACTTTGTCAAGGATTGTGTTTGCGGGTTTAATCATAATGAAATCAAATGATCATCTCAGTTAAACTGCAGATATAAACCAAGGATAATAAAGTTAAGGTGACTGGAAACACCTTTTTTGACATTAAATTAGAATACATTTTTTCATTCTGAGGTATAAAATTAAATACAGCATGATGACCTGATTATGGCGGCATGGTGGTGTAGTGGTTAGCGCTGTCGCCTTACAGCAAGAAGGTCCGGGTTTGAGCCCCATGGCTGGTGAGGGCCTTTCTGTGTGGAGTTTGCATGTTCTCCCCGTGTCTGCGTGGGTTTCCTCCGGGTGCTCCGGTTTCCCCCACAGTCCAAAGACATGCAGGTTAGGTTAACTGGTGACTCTAAATTGACCGTAGGTGTGAATGTGAGTGTGAATGGTTGTCTGTGTCTATGTGTCAGCCCTGTGATGGCCTGGCGACTTGTCCAGGGTGTACCCCGCCTTTCGCCCATAGTCAGCTGGGATAGGCTCCAGCTTGCCTGCGACCCTGTAGAACAGGATAAAGCGGCTAGAGATAATGAGATGAGATGATGACCTGATTATTACAATACATATAGGGTTTTATATATAAATCTCCTTCTCACCCCCGGCGGGGGGGTGGTATCCATGTCATCCTCAAGCTCGGGTCCTCTACCAGAGGCCTGGGAGTTTGAGGGTTCTGCGCAGTATCTTCGATGTTCCTAGGACTGCGCTCTTCTGGACTGAGGCTTCAGATGTTGTTCCTGGGATTTGCTGGAGCCACTCTCCCAGTTTGGGGGTTACTGCCCCAAGTGCCCCCACTACCACGGGGACCACGCAACCCTTGACCTTCCACATCCGTTCCAGCTGCTCTTTCAACCCTTGATACTTCTCAAGTTTCTCATGTTCCTTCTTCCTGATGTTGGCGTCAGCTGGGATCACCACATCTATCACCACCACCCTCTTCTGCTCTTTGTCCACCACCACTATGTCCGGTTGGTTAGCCAGGATCTGTTTGTCAGTCTGGAAGCTGAAGTCCCACAGAATCTTGGCCCTGTTGTTCTCAGCCACCTTCTGTGGTATGGCCCATTGGGACTTGGGTATTTCTATTCCATACTGGTTGCAGATGTTCCTGTATACTATCCCAGCCACTTGGTTGTGCCTCTCCATGTACGCTGATCCAGCTAGCATCTTACACCCTGCTACTATGTGCTGGACTGTTTCAGGGGCTTCTTTGCACAGTCTGCATCTTGGGTCTGATCTACTCTGGTAGATCCTGGCCTCTATGGCTCTTGTGCTTATGGCCTGTTCTTGTGCTGCCATGATTAGTGCCTCTGTGCTGTCTGTCAGTCCTGCATTATCCAGCCACTGGTAGGATTTCTTGATATCAGCCACTTCCTCTATCTGACGGTGGTACATGCCATGTAGGGGTTTGTCTCTCCAGGTTGTCTGTTCCTCCTCCTCCTCTGCACTCTCATCAGGGTTCTGCTGCCTGAGACATTCACTTAGCAGTTCATCCTTTGGGGCCATCTTTCTGATGTATTCTCGGATTTTCGATGTTTCATCCTGGACCGTGGTCTTGACGCTCACTAGCCCTCGGCCTCCCTCTTTCCGCTTAGTGTATAGTCTCAGGGTGCTGGACTTGGGGTGGAACCCTCCATGCATGGTGAGGAGCTTTCTAGTCTTGATATCTGTGGCTTCTATCTCCTCCTTTGGCCAGTTTATGATACCAGCGGGGTATCTGATGACTGGTAGTGCATACATGTTGATGGCTCGGACCTTGTTCTTACCATTCAGCTGACTTTTCAGGACCTGCCTTACTCTCTGGAGGTATTTGGCTGTAGTTGACTTCCTTGTGGCCTCTTCATGGTTTCCATTAGCCTGTGGGATGCCAAGGTACTTGTAGCTGTCTTGGATATCACCTATGTTGCCCTCTGGTAGGTCAATCCCTTCAGTCCGGATCATCTTGCCTCTCTTTGAGACCATCCGGCCACACTTGTCCAATCCGAATGACATCCCTATGTCATCGCTGTAGATCCGGGTGGTGTGGATCAGCGAGTCTATTTCTCGCTCGTTCCTGGCATACAGCTTGATGTCATCCATGTAGAGCAGGTGGCTGATTGTTGCCCCACTACGGAATCGGTACTCGTAGCCGCTTTTCGTGATGATCTGACTGAGGGGGTTCAGGCCTATGCAGAACAGCAGTGGTGATAGCGCATCTCCTTGGTATATGCCGCACTTGATGTTGACTTGGGCAATGGGTTTTGAGTTGGCCTCTAGGGTTGTCTTCCACATTTCCATTGAGTTCTGTATGAAGGTCCTTAGGTTCCTGTTGATCTTATACAGTTCCAGACATTCCAGTATCCATGTGTGTGGCATTGAGTCGTAGGCTTTCTTGTAGTCAATCCAGGCAGTGCACAGGTTGGTCTGTCTCTTCTTACAGTCTCGGGCGACTGTTCTATCGGCCAGTAGCTGGTGCTTGGCTCCTCTGGTGTTACTGCCAATTCCTTTCTGTGCCTCGCTCATGTATTGAGCCACATGCTTACTCATTTTTGCCGCAATGATGCCTGACAGGGCCTTCCATGTTGTGCAGAGACAGGTAATTGGCCGGTAGTTGGATGGGATGGGTCCCTTCTGGGGGTCCTTCATGATTAGGACTGTCCTGCCTTGGGTTAGCCATTCTGGGTGGGTTCCATCCCTCAGCAGCTGGTTCATCTGTGCTGCTAGGCATTCATGGAGTGCAGTTAGCTTCTTCAGCCAGTACGTATGGATCATATCGGGGCCTGGTGCTGTCCAGCTCTTCATCTTTGACACTCTTTCTTGGACGTCTGCCATTGAGATGGTTACTGGTTCTTGTTCTGGGAGGTTGCTGTGGTCAGCTCTTAGGTCCACTAACCATTGGGCATCGGTGTTGTGTGATGCCTTTCTTTCCCATATGTCTTTCCAGTATTTTTCCACCTCAGCTCTTGGTGGGTCTGACCGGTTGTTGTTCCCCTGCCATTGAGAGTACACCTTGGCTGGTTCAGTGGAGAACAGCTTGTTTATTCTCCTGGCCTCTCCTTCCTTGGTGTATCTCCTCAACCGGGTGGCCAGAGCTGTTAGTCGCTGTTTGGCAGTTTCAAGTGCCTCTGGTATGGAGAGTGAGTTGTACTTCCTGGGCGCCCCTTTATTCACCATGTTCCCTTTCTGTAGTTCAGCTAGCTGGCTAACTTCTCTCCTTGCTGCCTTTATCTTGGCCTCTAATCGTCTCTTCCATGGTGGATACTGTTTGTTATGTCCCGAGCCCACCTTGTGTCCAAGCATCTCCATGATTACTGTTGCTGTACTGTGTATCAGCTTGTTGGTCTCAGTGATGGTTCTTGTGGAGATTGTCTTCAGAGCAGCATTCACATATACTAGTAGATCTTCTGAAGGTACTCCCCCTGGCTCCCCCTTGCCGTAGCATCGTTGTTGTATTTCATTAATCTCTAGTTGTGATAGCAGATTTCGATTATGGATGTTGGAACACTGGGCTAATAGCTGTTTCTTTGTTAGCCTTGATTGTGGGTTTCGAAGTATCCAATGGTCCCACATTCTCTGCATGTATCCCCTCTCTCTGGGATTGCTTGTATAGTAGCATTCCAGCAAATCCGTATTTTCTGTCCTCGTCCATCGATGTCTTGTTCCAGTAGCCCATTTCTCATCAGTTTGCCCTGGTTCCCTAGCAACTGACGCAGACCTTGTTGACCCGGGCGACGTCTGAGCCGGTATGACTCTATCAGTTATGTTTTCACTCATTCCTGAGGTAGGCTGATATATCATGAGGGGTTTTGCCTAAGGACCCTTACTGGATGATGTTTTGCCCCGACCGGGATTCAAACCCCGATCTCCTGCGTCATAGTCAGTGAGCATTACCACTGTACTATCCAGCTATAATATATATATATATTATTGTGCAAAAGTCTGAGGCACACGGACATGAAGCAAATGCTGTCGACCAAAAAATGGCTTAAGAAATAGTGAAATGAAATGTTTTGGTAAGCCATAATAAATTTCAGTAGCAGTAAGCTGTAATAAATGAAACAAAGTCAATATTTGGTGTGAGACAACCCCTTGGTTAAAAAAAAAATAGCAGTCTCAGGTACAGTTAGTGCAGTTTGATAAGGAAATGAGCTGTAGGTTTTGCTGAGTGTCTTACAGAACCACCCCCAGTTCTTCTGGACACTTTGTCTGTCACACTTACTTCTTCATTTTGCACCAAAACCCAGGAGCCTTTATTATGTTTTCTTTTGTAACCTGAAAAGTGCTCTCTTATGTAATACGCTGCTCAGATACAAACTTTTTTTCTGTAATGTTTAATTTTGTGCTGGAAAATGAACATTTGGAACTCAAAAATGTTTTTGTACCGATTTGATAATGTAGAAATCATCAAATATAACAAAGGTTGTATGAAAAAAAAAACAGGGGGCCTAAGAGTTTTGCACAGTACTGTATGTCACTCAGATCCATGATGTATTTCATATGAAAAATGCAAGTTTTTCAACACATGAAGATAAACTCCATATCTTTAAGCCATCCATCCAACCATTATCCATAACCACTTATCCTGTGCAGGGTCATGGACAAGCAGAAGCCCATCCCAGCTGACTACGGGCGAGAGGTGGGGTACACCCTGTACAAATCGCCAGATCATCACAGGGCTGATACATAGACACAGACAACCATTCACACTCACATTCACACCTACGGTCAATTTAGAGTCACCAATTAGCCTAACCTGCATGTCTTTGGACTGTGGGGGAAACCAGAGCATCCGGAGGAAACCCACACAGACACTGGGAGAACATGCAAACTCCATCTTTAAGCCAATGTGTGAGTTTCTTTTTATTATATAGACACATTCACAAACAAAAAGTACCCAAATTTATCAAAACAATTCATCAATTTCCTCACATCACATCACATCACATCACATCACATCACATCACATCACATCACATCACATCACATCACATCACATCACATCACTTCCACACAAGTGACATCTTGAGAAATGTTTTGGATCTCCATGTCTCAGTTGTAGATGTAGTATATATAATATGGACATGAGTGTTTTACTGGGAAATACGCCACTTGTATTTTTCATACAAACCACACACACACACACACACACACACATATATATATATATATATATATATATATATATATATATATATATATATATATATATATATATATATATATAGAGAGAGAGAGAGAGAGAGAGAGAGAGATACAGTGCCTTGAAAAAGTATTCATACCCCTTGAACTTTTTCCACATTTTTCCACATTACAACCACGAACTTAAGTTTTTTATTGAGATTTTATGTGATAGACCAACACAGAGTAGCACATAATTGTGAAGTGAAATGAAAATGATAAATGGTCTTCAAAATTTTAAACAAATAAAAATCTGAAAAATGTGGTGTGCATTAGTATTCAGCCCCCTGTACTCTGATACCTCTAAATACAATCCAGTGCAATCAATTGCCTTCAGAAGTCATCTAATTAGTTAATAGAGTCCTACTGTGTGTAATTTACTCTCAGCATAAATACACTTGTTCTGTGAAGGCCTCAGTGGTTTGTTAGAGAACACTGAAGAACAAACAGCATCATGAAGACTAAAGAACTCACCAGACAGGTCAGGGATAAAGTTCTGGAGAAGTTTAAAGCAGGGTTAGGTTATAAAAAATATCCCAAGCTCTGAACATCTCAAGAAGCACTGTTCAATCCATCATTCAAAAATGGAAAAAGTATGGCACAACTGCAAACCTACCAAGACATGGCCGTCCACCTAAACTGACAGAGCGAGCAAAGAGAGCACTGGTCAGAGAAGCAGCCAAGAGGCCCATGATCACTCTGGAGGAGCTGCAGAAATCCACAGCTCAGGTGGGAGAATCTGTGCACAGGATAACTATAAGTCATACACTCCACAAATCTGGCCTTTTTGGAAGAGTGGCAAGAAGAAAGCCATTGTTGAAAGACAGGCATAAGAAGTCCCGTTTGCAGTTTGCCAGAAGCCATGTAGGGGACACAGCAAACATGTGGAAGAAGGTGCTTTGGTCAGATGAGACCAAAGTTGAACTTTTTGGCCTAAATGCAAAGCGCTATGTGTGGCAGAAAACTAACACTGCTCATCACCCTGCACACACCATCCCCACTGTGAAACATGGTGGTGTCAGCATCATGCTATGGGGATGCTTTTCTTCAGCAGGGACAGGGAAGCTGGTCAGAGTTGATGGGAAGATGGATGGAGCTAAATACAGGGCAATCCTGGAAGGAAACCTGTTGGAGGCTGCAAAAGACTTGAGACTGGGAAGGAGATTCACCTTGCAGCAAGACAATGACCCTAAACATACAGCCAGAGCTACAATGGAATGGTTTAGATCAAAGAATATTCATGTGTTAGAATGGCCCAGTCAAAGTCCAGACCTAAATCCCATTGAGCATCTGTGGCAAGACTTGAAAATTGCTGTTCACAGACGCTCTCCATCCAATCTGGCTGAGCTTGAGCTATTTTGCAAAGAAGAATGGGCAAAAAATTTCAGTGTCTAGATGTGCAAAGCTGGTAGAGACATACCACAAAAGACTTGCAGCTGTAATTGCAGCAAAAGGTGGCTCTACAAAGTATTGACGCAGGGGGGGCTGAATACTAATGCACATCACATTTTTCAGATTTTTATTTGTTTAAAAATTTGAAGACCATTTATCATTTTCGTTTCACTTCACAATTATGTGCTACTCTGTGTTGGTCTATCACATAAAATCTCAATAAAAAACTTTTAAGTTCGTGGTTGTAAGGTGGAAAAATGTGAAAAAGTTCAAGGGGTATGAATACTTTTTCAAGGCACTGTAGATAGATAGTTGATTATGTATTAACCTGTGCGTCTCATGTAGCAAATGTTAACATGGTGAAATTACCTGTCAGAAGCAAACCCATCACCAGCTTGTGCACTTTAATGTCACCTAACATCCTGATCCTCTTATTATACAGCATGTCTAATATGCCTGAGGGTAATAACACAGTCTGCATATATTGTACAATAATGGCTATGTAGTAGACGTTTTCATGACAAATTGTCTGTCATTCCTGTATAATTGCCCTAAACTACATATTAATACATCTTATTAGAAATTATAAAAGAGGTTGTTGTCATCCAGTGCATTAGAATTCTGTGGATTCAGTGAGCAAAGTTTAAAAAGGGTGAATGAAAATTTCTCTGCTTGAACCATTTTACCTCCTGTTTGATTTTTTTTCAGGAAAATCCTTTCTTAGGCATTCATATCAGAAACTAGAAGGACACTTAGTAGAGTGCATACCTCCTCCAAGCCACATATTAGAATATCCAGATGTTTACTATGTTTACATATGTATCCAGATTCACTTCAAAATATAATAAATTGTTCATTGGCCCATGGCTCACCTTTCCTCAAAATTTAATCAAAATCCATTCACTACTTTTTGAGTTATGTTGGGAACAAACAAACAAACAAATGAAAAGTCGTGCAGAGCACGAAACTTGCAAAAATCACAAAGAAACGGAAGTTATGGCCAATAAGGTGTTTTTACAAGATTTGACCTTGGTGAACTTGACCCAGCAAAACCTAATGATGTCTTTGTGTGGCCCTAGTGAGTTGTCCTGTGCATTTTGGTGAAGATTGGTCAAGAAATGATGACGCTCAAGCACCAACAAACAAACAGACACCTCTGTTTGTTACTTGCAAAAATTGGAGATTTTTGCAAGTAACAAACAGAGGTGAAAACATAACCTCGTCCAACAAAGCTTGGCAGAAGTAACTATGGGTTTTGGGTTTTGTAACTTATGGTATAGATGTGCATTCTGGGCTTAAAATGAATAGAGTTTTAGACAGCATCATTATTTGGTTCTCCCGTTTCACAGTTGCTCCTCGAAAACAATTTGTATGCAGGGGGAAATGAACTTGAATTAGCAAATTACTCATTGTTCATGAATGGCATGGTGGTGTAGTAGTTAGCACTGTTGCCTCACAGCAAGAAGCTTCCAGGGCTGAACCTCACGGCTAATGGGGGTCTTTCTGTGTGAAGTTTGTATGTTCTCCCTGTGTCTGTGTGGGTTTCCTCTGGGTGATCTGGTTTCCCCTACAGTTCAAAGACAAGCAGATTAGGTAAAATACCTAGCCACTGGGGTTGCACAAGCCAGTGCATACTTTGTGCCAGTACCAAGACTGGATATATTGGGGAGGGTTGCGTCAGGAAGGACATCCAGTGTAAAACCTCTGACAAATTAAGACAGGTCTGCGGTGGTGACCTCTAACGGGAGCAGTTGAAAGAAGAAGAACTTACTCATTGTTCATGGTGGGTTTTTTTTTTTTTGCTTGTCCTTTATTGAAAGAGCCACAGTCTAGCACAGTTTGTTGGTTTTCATGCAGTAACACACACATTAAACTCAGTAATTAACTGATCAGCTGAGTCAGGTGTGCTAAAACAGGGACATCAAATTGTGCTTGATCTTTTGCATGACCACCGGTTGGTCTGGCTTGACCTGTTGCATACTGACCTCTAGTGGTGGTGGTGTAATCCCTGGGTCCGCCTTGACCTTGACCAGGATAAAGAATGACTAGATAGTTCAATGACCCTTGTCTGGTGTAGAAGTTGTTAATAACATGCTAATAGTCATTAGGCCAAGCCATTAGAACACACGTGAATAATGTGAAGAAGCATCTCTTATTCTTGTTTAATGCATAGGCCAACCAGTATAATAAAAGGAAGAAAGAAAGAAAGCACAACTTTATTCATTACACACTTGTAAAATTTCCTCTCTGCATTTATCCCATCTGAAGCAGTGAACACACACATGCACACACGTGAGCAATGAGCACACACACATACCCAGAGCAGTGGGCAGCCATGCTAACAGCGCCCAGGGAACAGTTGGGAGTTAGGTGCCTCGCTCAAGGGCACCTCAGCCCAAGGCCATCATATTAACCTAACCACATGTCTTTGAACTGTGGGGGAAACCAACAAGTCAAAACAAGAAATACACCATAGGGCCAAAAGTATGTGGACACCTGGCCATCACATCCACACAGTTGTCTAGAATCCTTATATGTTGTAGCTTTACAATTTCACTTCACTTGAACTAAGAGGCCCAAACTTATTCCAGCAATGACAATGTCACTGTGCACAAACGAGATCCATGAAGACATGATTTACCAAGGTTGGCAAGGACTTTCCAGGAGAGTAGAGGTTATTATAACAGCAAAGGGTGACTAAATCTGGAATTAAATGTTCAAAAACACATATGGGTGTAATGGTCAGGTGTTCACAATTTTTTTTTATCAGTCATATAGTGTACCTTCTAGTGGATTTTGGTGGCTCAGTGGGTTAAGTAGCTGGGTTAGTGATCAGAAGGTTGAGGGTTCAAGCACTGCCAAGCTACAACTGTTGGGCCCTATTGGCTCAACCTATCCACATTAACTCCACATAGAAGTGGGGGAATGTAAAAAGAAGGAGATAATATACATAAAATTCCCTCCTATGCCAGGACCTAATCTTCCCAGGCAGGCAGTACAAACCACTGCCTTAAGATGCTGATCTCTGTTTCCCTAGTCCCTGGCCTTTCACCTATTATAAAGCTGGGGGGCTAGTCCTCTGGTAACCACAAGAGTTTGACTCCCTACTTGCATCTGTATTGCAGTGTGCTTTGCCAGATGACAGTAGGTCGCATTTTTTTATGATGGTCTTTGGTATGACCCAGACCCACGAGTTGGCCTAGTGGCTGGCATATCCGCCTCTTGACTGGGAGATCAAGTTCTACTCGTGGTTGGGTCACACCAAAGACCATCATAAAAATGGTACCTACTACCGTCTGGTAAGGCAAGCTGCAAGACAGATGTGTGTGGGGAAGTCAAACTCTTGTGGTTACCAGAGGACTAGTCCCCCACTGTAACCCTAGCTGTATAGGTAAGAGGCAGAGGGCTATCAAAACGGAGATCAGCGCCGCACCCATATGCCTTAAAGAGTTGGTTAGTACTGGGACAGGAGACTGCCTGGGAAGACCAGATTCTGGCATGAGAGGGACTTTGACTTGACTTGGTATGACCCAACCACAAGTAGAACTCACAATCTCCTGGTCGAGAGGCAGACATGCTAACCATAAGGCCAACTCATGGTAGATAATGTACATACCAGTGTCCAATTTACAGTGAGGTGCCATTTTTAATAAATAGATAAACAAATAAATAAGTAAATAAAAGAGCAATCTAGAAACCTAGTAATCTTTTTTTCACATGATACTTTTTAACTGTAATTAGTGTACTGTCACATGCAGGGTATCCAAAAGACCAAAAGGAGGCAGCAGAGCGTTGCCTATTTAAAATCAAAGCAGAGCAAAACGTGGTCTCTAGGGTCTTTTGACATAATATAGAAGGTCTGGTATCACAATATATTATTCACAATATATTTATCAAATAGAATTTAATAGGATTTATTGTTTATGATGGTTATGATTTCAGTATACAACACCTTTATAATTTTGACTATATATTTAACCAAATGGTTTTTAATGGCAAAAATGTGAGCAAATAGACAGCAAGTATATGGTGGAATGTACTTGACACTAGCAGGGTTAGGTGGACAAGAGAGTAAAAATATTCAAATCTACAGCTAGCACTGAGTACAGGCACTGTGAGTAGTAATATAACAGATATGTATGATATAATGCTACCACAAAGCTTGTTGGTTGATTGTGCTTACCTCTATGACATTTTATAACCGAGATTTAAAAAAAAAGTTCAGTCATCTTACCCAAAAGCAATGTTTTTTTTAGAAGTGTGTTTCGATTCTTAAGTTGGGAATACATAAGTTATATAAAGTATATAGTCCACAAAATAGATGCTTATTGTTTATTTTGTGTATGCCATCCCAATATATAGTGCTAATTTTAATTGTCATTTAAGTGTACACTGAATTTTTGTATTAATCACGCCAATTTTGTTTCATTGGATGTTATCTTTGAAACGTCCTCATTAAATTAGCAACAAAACCTAATAACAAGGTTTGCATGATTAAATACATCTGGTCAGCAATGTGCAATTAAACTCTTTTGTTTGTTTTGATTTGTTTTTGTTGAGGCTCTTGTTGTTGTTCTCTTTATCTTTATTTCAGCTTTACCTGGATGCACATGTGATTGATTAGTATTCATCCAGTCCTTATAGACGCAACATATCCAAGCCATAACATATCTATATGCATGGTTTAAATACAGAAAGAGTAACAGGATGCAGAAAGTAGGAACATGGCACAGAAATGTGCAGAATCAAACTGGCAAGACTTCGCAATGCCTATGTGAAAAGAAAGGGGATGTAAACTAATGGTATCAACAGGTCACAGATTGGAAGTAAGTGTGTAATTAAGACTGATGGCTCCTAACCTGGAACCTCTGTGAACCTCATTGAGTTGTGCAAAAGAAAACTATTAATGCACATGTATGTTTCAGTTGTATCTGTTTCTCTTAGCACTATCTCATAACCACACACTGGAAACTGGATGAAAGATATGTACGTCTTAAACCAATTAATATTGTCAAATCTCCAAAGTTAAGAACATATCATCACTTAACATCATTTGTTAAGACAACTATTGTTATTGATTCTTTCTAAATTAGTATATGCATGGTATTACAGATGGGTGGCACGGTGGTGTAGTGGTTAGCACTGCCACCTCACAGCAAGAAGGTCCTGGGTTCAAGCCCAGCGGCCGACAAGGGCCTTCCTGTGTGTGATTTGCATGCTCTCCCCATGTCCATGTGGGTTTCCTCCTGGTGTGTCGGTTTCCCCCAAAGACATGCAGGTTAGGCTAATTGGTGGCTCTAAATTGACCGTAGGTGTGAATGGTTGTCTGTGTCTATGTGCCAGCCCTGCGATGACCTGGTGACTTGTCCAGGGTGTACCCCACCTCTTGCCCATAGTCAACTGGGATAGTCTCCAGCTTGCCTGTGACCCTGTAGGACAGGGTAAGTGGCTACAGATGATGGGTGGATGGATGGTGTTACAGAAAAAGTACTGTACAGTGCCTGCCATCATTACTAGCATCCCTTTTAACAAAGAGGCAGCTTTTTGGCAATAAACACTCAAGGTGGGTTTGGTGTAAAATGAAGGATGGCTATAATGAAAAGAACCTGATTCCAACTGTAAAATATGGTGGAAGTTCTGTGATGTTTTTTGGCTGTTTTTCCTCCAAAAGCCCTCCTTGCAAGGGTCCATGGCATCATGGACTCCATGAAATACCAGGATGTTTTAATAAAAATCTGGCTGCCTCTGCCAGGAAACTAAAACTGGGTCATCACTGGATCTTCCAGCAGGACAATGATCTGAAGTATATGTCCATATCAACACAAAATGATTAGCTGAGAATGGAATCAAGCTTCTGTCATGACCATCTCAGTCCCCTGACCTGAACCCTATTGAAAACCTGAGGCGTGAGGTGAAGAGGAGCATGCACAAGAGAGGGCCTCCAACCCTGGATGATGTGGAGAGATTGTGTAAAGAGGAACAGTCTCAGATGCCCTGCTCTGTATCTCTAACCTTATAAAATGTTATAGGAGAGACTCAGTGCTGTTTCACTGGCAGAGGAGGCTGTACAAAGTATTAAATGCAGGCATACCAATAATAGTGGCACATGAGGTTTTTTTAAATAATTATTTCTTGATGAGGAATTTGTGTCTGAATAAATTTATTTCAATTAAAGGTTGGATTTTTCTCTTTTTTTCAGCATGAGATGAAGCAACTTCACCAAAAGGTGGATTTTTTTTCTAACCCTTTTTACTAATCTTTACAGGGGGTGGGTTTGCAATAATCATGGAGGACACTGTATATAAGAAATATTAGAATTTACGCATTTATTATATAGCTATACAACTGCATTTCATTTACACGGAGGAGAACAGAGTGAGGTGATGAAACCAGCAGGAACCTTTTAACGAAAGAGGCATATTTTTAGGTTCAGTTAGAGCCTGGAGACAAATTTGTCATGTCCCTTTCTTCCTTTTTTGCACCAGCCATGGGCACCAAGATGGATATGCACATAGACTTGCTTTGTAATTGGAAAGACTAGAATGACTGGAAATTTCCATGCATGACACATTTTTTCTGTGTTTGTGCTGTACACCCTGATATAGAACACAGATTTTTTTTCTTTAGGCTGAACTGTAAATTTCCATATTTTCCATGACACAACCTTTTATTATCTTAAGAAATACTGAAAAAACTGTCTTTTTAACCACATAATCTCCTCAGATCAGTGGGTCCAGACTCACCTTCTTGTAACAACATGTTTGCAATTTGTTTGCTACAGTTAGTAAAGAATTCATAGCAGATACTGAATAATATTGCACAGAAGGTATGACTGGTTAATAAGCTGGGACATTAGGAGGTTCATTTTAGACCAAGTTCTAATCAAACCTTTGGAAATGTAACCAACCAACCAACCAAACAAGTCTGCATAGTGTGTATCATGTCACTTTAGGATTTTGTGAGAGTTTCTTTTACTTGTGGTTCAGTTAACTAGTTTTGAATCAATCATCTGTTAGAGGTTTGAACACATCTAAAGGTTAAAAAAAGCTTTGCAATTTAAAGCACATGCTGTTTTTTGCAGGAGCTTCTTTCTTTCTTGTTAACAAGCCAGAGTAGTTTTCAGCTGGTTTCACCTGTAGTACACAACATATTGAAATAATTCAGTTTCCATTGAAGTTGGAAACTTGGCATCATCTACGGCAGCTAACTGTTAAATGGAAATCATGATACAGTACTAGAGAATCAATACAGGAAATTCTGGCCTGGGGGCTGGCAGCTACTGCATGTCCTATTAACCAGGTACAAACATTAAAAACACAACATTAAGTAGGGGCCTTAGTTTCTGAATATCAGGAAATATTGTGTAACTAATATTGACAAAGCATGGACAATTTGCACAGACACAAGCACAATTTTTCTGGTACAATGATGAAATATTACTAATTTGGTTTTGTGTAAACAGTTGTTCCTGTGTGTGCTATTTTGTTATTCCCGAGACTTACTAATGCATATAAAAAGTATCTAAATAAAAAATGATCAATCTGTTTATCAGGCTTGCTTGCTTATTTATTTATTTATTTATTTGCAACCCATGCAGTAAAAGAAAGCTACAAAAAATAGATTTTGCTTGGTATGTTCTTCTTTAGTATGTTTGGAGGACTAATTTTGGGGTTTATGGAGTACAATAGACTCTGTTATGTGAAATATTAAGGCATATATTAATCTCTGAATGGGTTTGTTACAAGTAGTGGATTAGGTGATTAGGCTGCTGTTGGCGAGTCCCTATGGTCATTGTCCCAGTTACTGACCCTTTAAAAAATTCAAGTGCATTGGCTATCATCCACTACAAAAAGCAGTCATCCATTACTGTTTTTCTACTTCCTTCTTACTGCTTTATATGTAATACCATTCTTCCCTTTTCAGCTGCTTTAGTGATATTTCCCTATTCTCTCACTTAGTTAAGTTTGGCTGCTGGATTGTTGCCTAAATTAAGCTCAGACTAACTAAGCTCAGCAGTCTTGTCTCAGTAGAAACTGATTACCTATCTCTTTTGCTGTTTCTGTCCATCCGTAATGTTACAGCAGTTTCTGAACAAACATGGGAGCACCAAACCACTGCTGTAGTTAAGGTCAGTGTCAATCATCACTGGCGTTCCATTCACAGCAGATGCAGGAGCAGTTACAGGAGGAGAAAAAAGAGCAAAAGTGCAATCATCAAAGAGGCTGAGATGCCCCAGACATCCTGATGACATAGTACCGAAGGTGAGAATTTGTCAAGATTGTTTCACCCATCTCATTTACACGTGTAGGTACAGAGTGTACTGTATGTTAGGGTTAAGAATGAGGAGTCAGATTGCTGGTTGGTTCAAAGTTGAAATCCAAGTAAAGCCAAACAGATAAGTCTGTGATAGAGGAATGTTCCACGCCGGATATTTCTGTTTAAGTACATGTTGTGTGATAAGTCTGCCTATGTTGATCAACCGTTAAAATACTGAGATGATGGATTCAAACCAAGATTGTATCTGTAAGATCGCAAACCCCCCATGTGAATTCTGTAGCCCGTGTCAGTCCTGGGGTAAAGAATATTGCTCTTTGCGACCAAACTGTGTTAAATCCATAAGGGGGATTATCTCTACTCAGAGAATTCCTCCTTTAATTCGCGCTGTGTTTCCAGACTTTTGGCGTTCAGCACGTTTAATCCTATTTTCTCCACTACACTGACGTATTTTTCATGGCTTTGATTTTCTGGTTGGTCTGAGTGGACTGCATAAACTAAATGTGAGAGAGAAAACATGGTCTCGCTGCTCATGAAATGATTAATTCTCCAAGAAATCAACAATCTAATAAGCTCTGGTAAGATGTCTTTATTTATATGAAATAACCTTTATGCAGCTAAGTTATTAGGGGGATTGTCCCACATTTGCTGTGAGAAATGAAAGGCTCCATGAAAATTTTGACAGTCTGGCTGGTATAAGCATTTCTAATGACTTACAGTATGAGAACCAGAGGGAGCAGATATTTATTTCTTGTGGTTATTGAAATTGTGTTCACAATTGGACGAGTCTAGTCAGCATAAATACAAATTGTTTGGTTTTGTTGGGTGACAAGTGTTGAATTTTATGTGTGGGTGTTATAGCCGAAGGGCAGTAACATTGATGTACTGGTCTATTTTGCAAATGGTTGATTTCCAGTAAGACATCCAATGAAAATAAAAGAAACATTATTTATTATAGATAATTTAATTTGGGATGATTTTAATTTGTTTGTTTGTTTGTGTGTGTGTGTGTGTGTGTGTGTGTACAGTACTGTGCAAAAGTCTTAGGCACATGCATAAAAAAATGCTGTGGACCAAAAATTGCTTAAAAATAATGAAATGAAGCGTTTCAACATTTAAAAAAATACTATAAAGAGCAGTAGGACATAATAAATGAAGCAAAGTCAATATTTGGTGTGAGACGACCCTTTGCTTTAAAAAAAAAAACAAGCAGTTTCAGATACAGTGAGTGCAGTTTGATAAGGAAATGAGCTGTAGGTTTTACTGAGCATCTTGCAGAACCAGCCACAGTTCTTCTGGACACTTTGACTGTCACACTCACTTCTTAATTTTGCAGCAAAACCCAGTAGCCTTCATTATGTTTTCTTTTTTAATCTGAAAAGTGCTCTCTTATATAATATGCTGCTCAGATACAAACTTTTTTCCCCCTGTAACATTCAATTTTGTGCTGGAAAACGAACGTTTGGACTCTAAAATGTTTTTGTACTGACTCGATAATGTAGAAATCATAAAACAGAAATCTATTACAAAGTTTGTATGAAAAAAATAGGGTGCCTAAGACTTTTGCAAAGTACTGTGTATATGCTATTCAGTAAAAGCAGACTATACATTTTTATGCTGAATGCAATGGTTTTAGTTTTGGCTTTTGTCATTTATAGCTTTTGTCTTTCATGTTTCATTGGCTGGATGAAAAAAATTCTTCATTGTAAATATAAGAATTTAAGAACATAAATTCTTTTAATTTTTTTTTAAAATATCTGTATCTCAATTACCAGACTTGCATGTTTGGTAAGAATTTTGTGGCAGTTTGAGCTTTAATAAATAGATTAGCTTGTCTCTGCAAAGCAGGCAAAATTATCCATGAGGTACCAGGCAGAGAGTGATTAAGCATTTAAGTGAAAACATTAAGCCCCAGTGGTCCAGACCAAGCACTGGGTGAGCTTTTAATTAGTACAATCACCTCTGACCTGACTAGCAAAGAAGCAGCTCAAGATGACAAAGCCAAACACGGTTTTACTACACACATGTGCATACATTCCCAGCTAATTCAAGCAAGAATGCTCATAATTCCACATGCTATTCTCATACTAGAACATATTTATGAGGATAAAAACAGTCACTCCTTTCAAATGGTGTCAGGCAGATTTGGTGGATTAAATGTCATGATTAACAGAGTAAAATTTTAACAGAATAGAGGTTTGTTTGTTTGTTTGTTTGTTTATTTATTTAAGTAAAACCCGTGTCAGGAATGTGGGTTTGTTCCTTCCTTTGTAAAGATCAAGAAATTTATGATTGTGTTAAGCTGTTCTGTTCAGGCAAATGAAAAAGAAGCAAAAGTCTTTCAAATAATCACAACATCCTGCCAAAAAAAAGTATTACCAGAATGTGAATTATACACAACTCTAAACCATGATCCTTGCCCTAGATCCCTGCAACCTTAATGATTTGAGTTGACTGGTTTAGTAAATGAACTCCTAAAGCAGGCGACACGGTTTCATGTTTAAATGCTAACCTAGACAGCAAATTCACTTTTTTTTGCAATGAATAAATGAATCTCAGAAATGACTAAGGCTTGCATGAAAACATACAGTTCAGTTTGACTTCTTAGGCCCTGTCCACACGGCAACGGATTCAGGTGAATCTGATAAAATTTTTTATCGTTTCGGCCTGGTGTCCACACGGCACCGGCGTTTTGGGTGCCTCAAAATGATATTTTTTGAGAACGGGTTCCAGAATGGAAAAATCTGGCAACGGCGCTGTTGCGAAGTCGTCTGGATGAGTAGAACGGATTTGTTTACAATGATGTCACAACCACATGACTAGAACAAGCAGCACTCTTGCGCGCATCATTCGTAACAACAACAGCAACAATGGATAAGAATCTTTATTATTGGATGAGAATCTTTTGAAATTGTTTACACATTAACCTGACTGACCTGCCAGACAGACAATTTACACCTGCTTTGATGAACAGAAAGTACAGCCTTCCACACAAAGCAACAGTTACCTGACTATAATGGAGGCAGAGGGGAAAAGGGTCAGAAGACCCTTCAACAGACTGTTTTGTATGAACCACTGCATTGCATTCACTTTTGTATACAGCTTTTCTTTTAAATAAACAAGTAACTGAACCATTTCTTGAATTTCTTTTTTTTATTGGATAAGACTGCTTTTCAAAATGTTCACACACAATATAAAAAGTTATATAAATTATATAAAAATGCTTTTCAAAAATGTTCACACACAATAAGAAAATTAAGTTATCGTATATAAAACTATGCACACTAATAAAACTAATTTGTACACACAGAAGGCATGATTTCCTCGCGTAGTCGCAGCCATCTTCTTGTTGTTGTGTGTTTGTTCCTGTGAGTGCTTCACGCCGGGTAGAAGAAGGGGTTTATGCGCATGCGTCCTACTTCTTCTATTGTTCTGGTGTCTCCGATGGGACCGTCTTACAGCGCACGTAGAGGTGTGGCATGTGTATTGCATAGTTTTCAGCAAGCATTGCATTGCCATATGTACCTGATATTTTACTGATCCATTGCCCATGTGGACGCGATATTTTTTTTACCCGCTAAAAAAAAATCTCGTTGCTGTGTGGATGTAGCCTTAGACTTTCATGAAGCAGTCATCAACTGCTGGCATGTCTGTTGCATTCCAGGGGAAAAGTGGGGACTGATACCCAGTTACACACTGAAAGGGGATGCTGAGTAATGGAGTGAGTTTTTTTCTTAGGAACCAGCCAACCTCTTGGTAGTCATGTTTTGCTTGGCCTGTAGTTGATACTCTGAGGTCAGACCCCCAAAGTCTCAATTGAGGTATTTCACCTGACGTCACAGGGTCACGTGACGCCCCGGTGTCCGCCATTTTGAAGGTCAAGCTAGCTAATGTCAACAACATAGTAGCTAGTATGTTACTGTAGCAATGTTTACGTTCAGTCATTTGGATGACTGTTAAAACCTTTTAGTCTCAAGTTTTTCCTTTACTGTATTTACTAGTTTACTGTAATTATGATCCGGCAGCTATTTACACTGGATCCAGTGTAAATAGCTGCCGGAGCGCGCTCCGGCTTGCTCCCCCTCAAATTAAGCAGCGCGCTCCGGCTTGCTCCCGGAGTGCTCCGGCCGAGGTTCTGGAGCGCACTCTGGCTTGCTCCCCCTCAAATTAAGCAGCGCGCTCCGGCTTGCTCCCAGAGTGCTCCGGGAGCAAGCCGGAGCGCGCTGCTTAATTTGAGGGGGAGCAAGCTGGAGCGCGCGCCGGCAGCTATTTACACTGGATCCGGTGTAAATAGCTGCCGGATCATAATTACAGTAAACTAGTAAATACAGTAAAGGAAAAACTTGAGACTGAAAGGTTTTAACAGTCATCCAAATGACTGAACGTAAACATTGCTACAGTAACATACTAGCTACTATGTTGTTGACATTAGCTAGTGCTAACAGCTAGCTGCTAGTGCACTGCTACAACACAGACACCGACCCTAATAATACAGTTCTTGGTCATTGCCTGGTAACAGCAAATTTATAACGGGCCATGTCTCAACAGACTAAGAAGTTATTTCAATGACATTTAATAACATTTTGTTTATCCTGAGGACCGAAAGTAAATGAAAATGTGAACAAACCTTAGCTGTAATAAGATGGCGACCACCGGCTTCAGGGACGACCCACTGATGTAGGCATGTTACCCAGCTTGACACAAAATATTTGTAGGCATCTAAACTCTTATACGCTTTCAGATCAATACCTGTGTATGGCGATGGGTTTTTAACGACATAGGTATACAGATCATGTGGGCCGAAGTCAGGTAAAGACGAGGGCTTCGTGTACTTCCGTACGTCAGTGAACAATCCTGGTGGAAGCAGGTAAACGTTGTTCTCTAAGCCTGCTAACCTCAATTTTTGCAAATACCTCTCCCTCTGCTCGCCCTGTAAATGCCTTACAGTGGTGCTTGAAAGTTTGTGAACCCTTTAGAATTTTCTATATTTCTGCATAAATATGACCTAAAACATCATCATATTTTCACACAAGTCCTAAAAGTAGATAAAGAGAACCCAGTTAAACAAATGAGACAAAAATATTATACTTGGTCATTTATTTATTGAGGAAAATGATCCAATATTACATATCTGTGAGTGGCAAAAGTATGTGAACCTTTGCTTTCAGTATCTGGTGTGACCCCCTTGTGCAGCAATAACTGCAACTAAACGTTTGCGGTAACTGTTGATCAGTCCTGCACACCGGCTTGGAGGAATTTTAGCCCATTCCTCCATACAGAACAGCTTCAACTCTGGGATGTTGGTGGGTTTCCTCACATGAACTGCTCGCTTCAGTTCCTTCCACAATATTTCAATTGGATTAAGGTCAGGACTTTGACTTGGCCATTCCAAAACATTAACTTTATTCTTCTTTAACCGTTTTTGGTAGAACGACTTGTGTGCTTAGGGTCGTTGTCTTGCTGCATGACCCACCTTCTCTTGAGATTCAGTTCATGGACAGATGTCCTGACATTTTCCTTTAGAATTCGCTGGTATAATTCAGAATTCATTGTTCTATCAATGATGGAAAGCTGTCCTGGCCCAGATGCAGCAAAACAGGCCCAAACCATGATACTACCACCACCATGTTTCACAGATGGGATAAGGTTCTTATGCTGGAATGCAGTGTTTTCCTTTCTCCAAACATAATGCTTCTCATTGAAACCAAAAAATTCTATTTTGGTCTCATCCATCCAAAAATTTTTTCCAATAGCCTTCTGGCTTGTCCACGTGATCTTTAGCAAACTGCAGATGAGCAGCAATGTTCTTTTTGGAAAGCAGTGGCTTTCTCCTTGTAACCCTGCCATGCACACCATTGTTGTTCAGTGTTCTTCTGATGGTGGACTCATGAACATTAACATTAGCCAATGTGAGAGAAGCCTTCAGTTGCTTAGAAATTACCCTGGGGTCCTTGGGGACCTTGCCGACTATTGCATGCCTTGCTGTTGGAGTGATCTTTGTTGGTCGACCACTCCTGGGGAGGGTAACAATGGTCTTGAATTTCCTCCATTTGTACACAATCTGTCTGACTGTGGATTGGTGGAGTCCAAACTCTTTAGAGATGGTTTTGTAACCTTTTCCAGCCTGATGAGCATCAACAACGCTTTTTCTGAGGTCCTCAGAAATCTCCATTGTTTGTGCCATGATACATTTCCACAAACGTGTTGTGAAGATCAGACTTTGATAGATCCCTGTTCTTTTAATAAAACAGGGTGCCCACTCACACCTGATTGTCATCCCATTGACTGAAAACACCTGACTCTAATTTCACCTTCAAATTAACTGCTAATCCTTGAGGTTCACATACTTTTGCCACTCACAGATATGTAATATTGGATCATTTTCCTCAATAAATAAATGACCAAGTGTTATATTTTTGTCTCAATTGTTTAACTGGGTTCTCTTTATCTACTTTTAGGACTTGTGTGAAAATCTGATGATGTTTTAGGTCATATTTATGCAGAAATATAGAAAATTCTAAAGGGTTCACAAACTTTCAAGCACCACTGTACGTCGCTGGATAGTGAAGGTGTTTTCTGCATCTCGCTCCTTTTTCTTTTATGTTTTTCGTTTGTCGCCTTCCTCGCATTCAAACTGATTCGAGCTGTGACGTCCAAAATGGCAGCCTAACGATGCATTACATGACTTGGTCACGTGGGTGAAAAACCTCAATTGGGAATTGGAGCTCGCTATCTGAAATGCTTTCAGGGGTGCCAAATTATCCGAAAATGAGTTCAATTACTTCAGCTGTTTTGAAATTTGTTGGCAGAGCAAGAAGGGATATTAGTTATCAGGACCAATCTGTGGCTACTAGGATGGGTTCCTATTGCTATGTGTGAACGAATATTGAGCAATGGAGAGTGGATCAAGTTTGTAGAATGATAAGATTACATGCACATTTGCTTTTGCACATGTGGAACATGATTTTATGCACTTGTGAACATCCAGCATCATGGATTCCCTCCAGTATTTGGTTCTAGGTAGTTGATGGGTCTTGGTGAGGCCTGGATGTCCTGTGGTTGCTGACAAATGGTCCCCAAGTGATTAGTTTTGTTGCAAATGTTAGGGGGCACATACATTTTGTTCTCAGGACCTTGCAGAGGAGTGGGATGGGTTTCTTTGGCCTGAGGGATTTCTGTATATACAGTACATCCCAAGTGACACTCCAAAAGATAATTCAGGGAGAATGGACTCTGTGATTATAGGTTTCAGAGTTGAGCAACAAGCTGAAAAAAAAAACCCCATCAGTCTCAGTGTTCTTAGAGCAGGGCTAATATGAAGAAGAAAAAGCTTTTGCTTATCACATGTATATTCAAGCACAGCAAAATTCCTCCTCTGCATTTAACCCATCTGAAACAGTGAACACACATGCATGCATACGTAAGTGAGCAAGGAACACACAAACACACACACACACACGCTACTGCTGGGGGTTAGGTGCCTTGCTCAAGGGCACTTCAGCCATGATACAGAGGGAGGGGAAAGTGTTGTTCATTCACTCAACTCCCCTCACATTTTTCCTGCTAGTCCCAGGAATCAAATCGGCAATCCTTTGAGCCTAAGGCTGCTTCTCTAACCTTCAGGCCATGGCTGCCCACATATATGATAAGGTGAAAAGAATGTTGCTGATATAATTGATATAACTGATCTCAACTAGACAGTGATGCAAAAGTAGAAACCTATAGCATACAGTTTAGGAGGGTCTAAGTATAGTTCCCCATCTCAGAGCCATCTAAAGCTACCACAAAAAGGAGTGATGGGTCAGGGAGATTAAAAAAAAAGTGGTAGGAAAGGCCTAACTTGGTGTGGATGAAGAACTGCCAATCTGTGTATGCTATCACAGAGGAGTGGCAGGAGTACTGCAACCATCTATGGAATTTTGTGAAGCCCAAGAATTTTTGCATGTTTTTTATATGTTTAGAGTTTAGCCACTCAGTATCAGCATGCACCTTGGATTTGTCTATCGAGAATTTGCAAAATGAAATTCACACTCTCCTACCTGCACAAAAAGTAGTTATTTATTAGTTATTTATTATTTATTAGTCTTTGATGGATACATTAATGTGTTCAAGATGTTTCCTTTTGGGAAAGAAAATATATTAAAATGTTGTCTATGAGCATGTACCCAAGGACATCATTCATGAATGCCTCAACAATTGAGGGCACATTAACCAAATCATATGGCATGATGAAATAATTATAGTGTCTGGAAATGGTCCTGAAGGTGGTCTTCCAATCATCTTCTCTACCAAATATGAAGTGGCAATCAAAACAATAATGGCCAATGGATCAAAACCTTGTTATAATGAAGAGACTTGTGTACTCTGGTGTATTCTGCTACTGGGAGTATAATGTTTACAGCAGAGCCACCCTTGGTGAACAGATCTAAGGAGAGAGGTCAAACAAAGAGACATCCTAAAGCACTGCATGAAAGGTACAAAAATATGTAGTGTATTTTGCCCAAATTAAACTCCTGGGTCTCATCTCCAGAGTCAGGTCTGAATGGTGTCTGCAGATGAAGGCCTGTTGATCAGACCACCCTCATACCCTGGTAGGTCTTAGCCCAAAATGGTGACAGGGAGCTAGTTTTGGGTTTGTGGGCTCATCAGATGGAAGACGAGTGGTGGGGTCATGTGGGTGTGTTTCAAATACAAGAGACTCACATTCCTCACCTCCCTGGAAACATTATAACAGAGTATACCATTTATACAGGAGACTCCATCAGATTCCTGATCTTAAGATTCATGAAGAACAATGCAAGTTCTGACCAGGCCATGGAAAATGGACATGCTCTTTATTCATGCCGGGTTTGTGAGGGGTCAGTAGAGGTGCTAATCTACATCATCTACAGTGGTGCTTGAAAGTTTGTGAACCCTTTAGAATTTTCTATATTTCTGCATAAATATGACCTAAAACATCATCGGATTTTCACACAAGTCCTAAAAGTAGATAAAGAGAACCCAGTTAAACAAATGAAACAAAAATACTTGGTCATTTATTTATTGAGGAAAATGATCCAATATTACATATCTGTGAGTGGCAAAAGTATGTGAACCTTTGCTTTCAGTATCTGGTGTGACTGCCTTGTGCAGCAATAACTGCAACTAAACATTTCCAGTAACTGTTGATCAGTCCTACACACCAGCTTGGAGGAAATTTAGCCTATTCCTCCGTACAGAATAGCTTCAATTCTGGGATGTTGGTGGGTTTCCTCACATGAACTGCTCGCTTCAGGTCCTTCCACAACATTTCCATTGGATTAAGGTCAGGACTTTGACTTGGCCATTCCAAAACATTAACTTTATTCTTCTTTAACCATTCTTTGGTAGAACAACTGTTGTCTTGCTGCATGACCCACTTTTTCTTGAGATTCAGTTCATGGACAAATGTCCTGACATTTTCCTTTAGAATTCACTGGTATAATTCAGAATTCATTGTTCCATCAATGATGGCAAGCCATCCTGGCCGAGATGCAGCAAAACAGGCCCAAACCATGATACTACCACCACCATGTTTCACAGATGGGATAAGGTTCTTATGCTTGAATGCAGTGTTTTCCTTTCTCCAAACATAACGCTTCTCATTTAAGTAAAAAAGTTCTATTTTGGTCTCATCTCATTATCTCCAGCCGCTTTATCCTGTTCTACAGAGTCGCAGGCAAGCTGGAGCCTATCCCAGCTGACTATGGGCAAAAGGCAGGGTACACCCTGGACAAGTCACCAGGTCATCACAGGGCTGACACATAGAAATCCATTCACACCTACAGTGGTGCTTGAAAGTTTGTGAACCCTTTAGAATTTTCTATATTTCTGCATAAATATGACCTAAAACATCATCAGATTTTCACACAAGTCCTAAAAGTAGATAAAGAGAACCCAGTTAAACAAATGAGACGAAAATATTATACTTGGTCATTTATTTATTGAGGAAAATGATCCAATATTATATATCTGTGAGTGGCAAAAGTATGTGAACCTCTAGGATTAGCAGTTAATTTGAAGGTGAAATTAGAGTCAGGTATTTTCAATCAATGGGACGACAATCAGGTGTGAGTGGGCGCCCTGTTTTATTTAAAGAACAGGGATCTATCAAAGTCTGATCTTCACAACACATGTTTGTGGAAGTGTATTATGGCACGAACAAAGGAGATTTCTGAGGACCTCAGAAAAAACATTGTTGATGCTCATCAGGCTGGAAAAGGTTACAAAACCATCTCTAAAGAGTTTGGACTCCACCAATCCACAGTCAGACAGATTGTGTACAAATGGAGGAAATTCAAGACCATTGTTACCCTCCCTAGGAGTGGTCGACCAACAAAGATCACTCCAAGAGCAAGGTGTGTAATAGTCTGCGAGGTCATGAAGGACCCCAGGGTAACTTCTAAGCAACTGAAGGCCTCTCTCACATTGGCTAATGTTAATGTTCATGAGTCCACCATCAGGAGAACACTGAACAACAATGGTGTGCATGGAAGGGTTGCAAGGAGAAAGCCACTGCTCTCCAAAAAAACATTGCTGCTTGTCTGCAGTTTGCTAAAGATCACGTGGACAAGCCAGAAGGCTATTGGAAAAATGTTTTGTGGACGGATGAGACAAAAATAGAAATTTTTGATTTAAATGAGAAGCATTATGTTTGGAGAACGGAAAACACTGCATTCCAGCATAAGAACCTTATCCCATCTGTGAAACATGGTGATGGTAATACTATGGTTTGGGCCTGTTTTGCTGCATCTGGGCCAGGACGGCTTGCCATCATTGATGGAACAATGAATTCTGAATTATACCAGTGAATTCTGGTCCATGATTTCTAAAATGAATTTCAATTTTTGATTCGTCAGACCTTGGGACAATTTTTCACTTCGCCTCAGTCCATCATACCATTGTAAAAGAGCTTGGGCCCAGAGAAGGTGGTGGTGTTTCTGGATATTGTTTATTGTTTCTTGCATACAGAGATTTCTTCAGATACTTTGAATCTTTTAATGATATTATGTACCATATATGATGTGATCCCCAAATTCTTTGAAATTTTACATTGAGGAATGTTATTCTTAACTTGTTGCACTTTTTGCTCATGCAGTCTTTCACAGAACGGTGAACCCCTCCCGATCTTTACTTCTGAGAGACTCTGTCTCTCTGGGATACTTTTTATACCCAATCATGTTACTGTTCTGTTACCAATTTACTAATTTAGTTGTTTTTTTTTAGCATTACACAACTTTTTCAGTCTTTCGTTGCCCCATCCCAACTTTTCTGAAACATGTTGCTAAAATCAAATTCAAAATGAGCATATATTTAAAAAAATAAATAAAATTTCTCACTTTCAACATTTGATATGTTGTATTTTCAATGAAATATAGGGTTTCCATGATTTGCAAATCTTCACATTCTGTTTTTATTTATGTTTTACACAGTGCCCCTACTTTTTTGGAATTGGGGTTGTATATAGATTTTGGGGTATCTGGATCGCTACTTTGTGTAAGAGTTTTGTCCTCATTCTTAGCATGAAGGCAAAACCATTTAAGATGGCCACTCATGGATATCTTAAAGATATGCACCTACCAAAAAAGTTTTAAGCCTAAGAATCACTGTATAAGGCATGGGAATAGCCCATACAAGGCCTAGTAATGTCACTGACATGAGGTGGGTGGGTTTGTAATTATTAACAGGTTTGCTGAATTCGAAGTCTGAGACTGTGAACAGGGATATACTGCTTGTGAGTCTTGTGAACGATGTGGTTTGTAGTTTACAGGCTACTTGGTAATCATGAGAAATGTAGTTTGTAGGTTCAGAGGCAG
The DNA here is from genome assembly GCF_027579695.1 of Neoarius graeffei. Taxonomy (NCBI): domain Eukaryota; kingdom Metazoa; phylum Chordata; class Actinopteri; order Siluriformes; family Ariidae; genus Neoarius; species Neoarius graeffei. The sequence continues at coordinate 39,439,256 of NC_083572.1, forward strand.
GTGTCAGAAATAGGTATGGACCATTGTTGGTGTGTTGAAAGTGTCACATGTCTTTCTGACACATCCGGGTTAACGTACTGTATTACTGTATAGCATTTACAATTACTGAAAATCTATTCAATAGGTATGATCACTGTCTTCACTTGCTGTGGGAAGGTAATATCTTAATTAACGGATTCAGACCTGCTCAAGCACCATGTAATCCACACAATATTGTTCCATCTATAATAAGGCATGATTATGTAGAGATCAGAGCAGGTGGGTGGGTGGAGCACAGAAGTACGGCAGGCCAGAACTGAATTCAACAAACTCTTTTTATTTACAGCTTTTCAGCTTTTCACACTCTCCCAGCCACACACACACACACACACACACACACACACACACACACACACACACACACACACAAGTCTTCTGGTTGGGGAGAGAGCTCCCTTCCTCTGCTCTCTCTCTCCTTTTATAGGGTGCAGTCACTGGGAAAGACACACAAACACAGGTTAACTAACATCAGGTGCAGTGATTCTGCCACTTACCTTCCCTGACTCCGCCCTCCGTTCACAGACCGACGCTTGACCATGCCCCCGCTGCCACATACCCCCACCGCCCGACTCAGGCCGGGGAGCTGTCCGGCCTGCAGCTGACTCCCCCCCCCCTTGACGGGAGAGGAAATTCGCCACGACCATCTGCGCCCCCGGCCTGTGGACCACCTTGAAATTAAACGGCTGGAGTGCCAGATACCAACGGGTGATCCGCGCGTTGGCATCCTTCATGCGGTGGAGCCACTGGAGGGGCGCGTGGTCCGAACAGAGGGTGAAAGGGTATCCCAGTAGGTAGTAGCGGAGGGCAAGGACCGCCCACTTGATGGCCAGGCACTCCTTTTCTATGGTGCTGTAGTGGCCCTCATGCACCGACAGCTTCCTGCTGATGTACAGCACTGGACGATCCTCCCCCTCCACCTCCTGGGACAGAACAGCCCCCAGCCCCCTGTCCGACGCATCCATCTGCAAAACAAAGGGGAGAGAAAAGTCAGGGGAGTGTAACAGTGGCCCCCCACACAGTGCAGCCTTTACCTCAGAGAAAGCCCGCTGGCATTGCTCCGTCCACTGGACCGGATCTGGTGCCCCCTTTTTAGTGAGATCAGTCAGCGGGCTGGTGACGTCCAAATAATTAGGTATAAACCTACGATAGTAGCCAGCCAGCCCCAGGAATTGTCTCACCCCCTTTTTGGTCTTGGGCCTCGGGCAGGCCACAATCACTGCTGTCTTATTAATTTGGGGACGCACCTGCCCATTGCCCAAGTGGAAGCCCAGATACCGTACTTCCACCAGCCCAATCGCACACTTCTTCGGGTCGGCTGTGAGACCTGCTCGCCTCAGTGACCTAAGGACGGCCCTTAGGTGTTGTAAATGCTGCGGCCAGTCATTACTATAGATTATGATATCGTCCAGGTATGTGGCCGCATAGGTGGCGTGGGGGCGGAGGACCCTATCCATAAGCTGCTGGAATGTAGCAGGCGCCCCAAACAGCCCAAAAGGAAGTGTGACAAACTGGTGTAAGTCAAACGGTGTGGAAAAGGCTGTTTTCTCTCGGGATAATGGAGTCAAGGGGATCTGCCAATATCCCTTTGTCAAATCCAGTGTCGAATAAAAACGAACCGTGCCTAGTCGATCAAGCAACTTGTCAATACGAGGCATTGGGTACGCATCGAATTTAGACACCACGTTGACTTTTCTATAGTCCGCACAGAACCAGACCGACCTGTCGGCCTTGGGAACCAAGACCACCGGGCTGCTCCAGTCACTGTGGGACTCCTTGACAATGCCCATGTCGAGCATGGCATTGAGTTCTTCCCGAACCACCTTTTTCTTGTGTTTGGGCAGCCTGTAAGGGTGGCTGCACAAAACCACCCCTGGGGGCATCTCAATGTGGTGTTCTATGAGGCGGGTGTGGCCGGGCAGGGGCAAGAACACGTCCGAAAATTCGGTCTGCAGCTGGGCAACCTCTGTGAGTTGGGTCGGGGAGAGGTGGTCTCCACAGGGGACCGGAGTGGTAAGCGATGTCAATGTTCCCTTTTGAACCTCCGGCCCCAGCTCCGCCTTCTCCGGAACCAATGACACCAATGCCATGGGGACCTCCTCATTCCAAAGTTTTAGCAGATTGAGGTGGTAAATCTGTAGCGCCCCACCCCTGTCCATTCATCTCTCCTCATAGTTGATGTCCCCGACTTGCCATGTGACCTCAAAGGGTCCTTGCCACTTGGCGATCAATTTGAAGCTTGACGTGGGCAACAGCACGAGTACTTTATCTCCCAGTGCGAACTCCCTAAGGCACGTGCCCCTGTCATACAGGTGGATTTGCTGTTCTTGGGCCTGCCGCAAATTCTCCTGGGTTAGGTGTGTGAGTGTGTGGAGTTTTGCGCGCAGGTTGATAACGTATGGAATTTCGTTTTTGCTCGTTGAAGGTCCCTCCTCCCAATTTTCCTGCAGTACATCTAGAATGTCATGTGGCTTACGCCCATATAATAATTCAAATTAGGAGAACCCCGTGGAGGCTTGTGGGACCTCTCGCACTGCGAATAATAGGGGCTCGAGCCATTTATCCCAGTTGTGCACGTCCTCGCGTACAAATTTTTTAATTATGTTTTTGAGGGTGCGATTAAACCGTTCGACTAAGCCGTCCGTTTGTGGGTGATAAATGCTAGTGCAGGTCAGCTTAATTCTCAGTAACCCATACAGTTCGTGCAGTGTGCGTGACATAAACGTAGTGCCTTGATCAGTCAGAATCTCTTTGGGGATTCCAACTTGGGAGATGACGTGGAGGAGTGCTTACGCAATACTATGTGCTGAGATATTGCGAAGAGGCACTGCTTCCGGATATCGCATTGCATAGTCCACCAGAACTAAAATAAAGCGATACCCTTGTGTTGACCAATCTAATGGCCTGACGAGATCCATCCCAATTCTTTCGAACAGGGTCTCGATTAATGGCAGGGGGCGCAAAGGCACTTTTGGAATGGCTGCTGGATTTACTAACTGGCATTCGCGACATGCCGTACACCACCTACGGACATCGCCACGAATCCCTGGCCAATAGAACTGGGCCATTATTCGGGCTAGTGTCTTATCCTGCCCCAAGTGTCCAGCCATGGGATTAAAGTGAGCCGCCTGGAATATAAATTCCTGGCGGCTCTTTGGGATCAAAAGCTGTGTGATCGGCTCCTTAGTCTGAGTGTCCTGCATCACTCGGTATAATCTATCCTTCATAATGGAAAGATAGGGGAAGGACGGGGTGGCATTTGGCTGTAGCATTTGCCCATCAATTACTCTCACTTGGTCACCGCAGAGTCTCATCTCGCGACTGTTCTAACGGGAAATCTGCGAGGGATTCCCCGAGAGAGGGAGGAGGAGCCTGCTGCTCCTCAATCTGACGTGGTGATGACGTAGACGGCTCTGTGACAGCTGCTCCCACCAATGCCACACTGGGACCTCCCCCTGCTGAACTATGGCAGGCCCCACTCTTCACTAAATGAGTCATTAATTCCCGAAATCTCGGCCAATCAGTCCCCAAAATTATCGAGTGGGTAAGGTGAGGATTAACTGCCGCCTTTACTCTAAATTTCTCCCCTCAAAATAGAATGTAGACTGACACTAAAGGGTAGTTGTGAACTTCCCCATGCACACACACAACACCTTTACCAATTGTGCTCTCCCCAATGCCTCGTCTTGCACCAGGCTTTGGTGGATTGAGATCTGATTACAGCTGGAATCCACCAAAGCCTGATATGTATCCCCTTGGATACTCAGCGGTATGCGATACACTCCGGCCCGATTGAGGGCGGTCCCTGGCGCGTCAGGGATCCGGACCACCGTGCCCACCTCCATTGCCGAGCACTGATGCTGGAGGTGCCCCGGCTCCCCGCAGCGCCAGCAAACCGGCCCAGGCTCTCTCTCTGCACTGGTGTTCTAGAGCTCACTCACCTGAGGGGGGGCAGAGACAGACACGGAAGTGGGAAATGGTAGGGCACCGCGGGTGCGGCGGGCCGGCTGGGGTGGAGCCGGCCCCCGCCTCCGTGGTGGGGGAATGGGGCAAGGATGAGGAACAGAAGGGGAGGGGGAGAGAGAGAGGAGAGGGGAGAAGAGGAGACATGCTGTCCTGCCATCGGAACAGCCGCCAAATGGTCCTCCACCAGCTCAATGGCCTGGTCCAGCGATGCCGGGCGATGGCACTGGACCCACTCCACTGTTCCATTGGGAAGTTGGGTGATGAATTGTTCCAGCGCCACCAGATTGGCGATTCCCTCGGCGTCGCGGTTGTCGGCCCTCAGCCACTGCTGGCAGGCGTCCCGGAGTTGCTGGCCAAACGCGAACAGCCGGCCGACCTCCTCCAGGCGCAGAGCGCGGAAGCGCTGCCATTGTTGCTCTGGAGTGCGCCCCACATGCTGGAGGACGGCCCGGCGGAGGTCAGCGTAGACCAGCCGACTGTCGGTGGGGAGCTGTAGTACGGCCAGCTGCGCCTCACCCGTTAGCAGGGGGAGGAGGCGCGCCATGCGCTGTTCCACTGGCCAGCCCCAGGCCTCTGCTGCCTGCTCAAAGAGCGCGAGAAAGGCCTCGGGGTTGTCATGCGGGCCCATCTTTGTTAGGGTGAGGTGGGGAGGGCCCGCGGCGGTGGAGGTGGTGGACCCCGCCGACGTGAGTAGGTGCTGGAACGCCTGGTGATCTTCCTGCTGCGCCAGCACCAGGGCCTCGGACCTTTGCTCCTGCTCCTTCCGGAGGGTGACCAGCGCCTGGTGCTGGCTCTGTTGGGCCATGGCGAGGGCATGGATCAGGTCCTTGAAGGGGGAGGACTCCATGAGGCTGTTCTCCTCTGTGCTCCGATCCCGGGTTCTGGCACCACTGTAGAGATCAGAGCGGGTGGGTGGGTGGAGCACAGAAGTACGGCAGGCCAGAACTGAATTCAACAAACTCTTTTTATTTACAGCTTTTCACACTCTCCCAGCCACACACGCACGCACGCACACACACAAGTCTTCTGGTTGGGGAGAGAGCTCCCTCCTCTGCTCTCTCTCTCCTTTTATAGGGCGCGGTCACTGGAGAAGACACATAAACACAGGTTAACTAACATCAGGTGCAGTGATTCTGCCACTTACCTTCCCTGACTCCGCCCTCTGTTCACAGACCGATGCTTGACCACGCCCCCGCTGCCACAGATTAGTTTTATTAGGGTGGCATAGTGGTGAAGTAATTAGCACTGTTGCCTCACAGCAAGAAGGTCCTGGGTTCGAGCCTAGCGGCCGACGAGGGCCTTTCTGTATGGAGTTTGCATGTTCTCCCAGTGTCTGCGTGGGTTTCCTCTGGGTGCTCTGGTTTCTGCCACAGTCCAAAGACATGCAGGTTAGGCTAATTGGTGGCTCTAAATTGACCGTAGATGTGAATGTGAGTGTGAATGGTTGTTTGTCTCTATGTGTTAGCCCTGTGATGACCTGGCGACTTGTCTAGGGTGTACCCATAGTCAGCTGGGATGGGCTCCAGCTTGCCTGTGAATCTGTACAGGATAAGTGGCTACAGATAACGGATGGATGGATAGTTTTATTAGCATAGATCTAGAGCTACAAAGCATCTTTTTTAACCTAGTGCATTCATTGCTATTGTCAAATCAGGACAGGAAGTAGGAACAAAGGCCTACAAGTGAAAAACTTTATAGCCTAATATCAAATATATCACATGAGCTTTGTCTTCCTTTTCCAAAGCTATGAGCTGTGTTGTACATTAATAAATAAATAAATCCAAACAAAATAACCATGAAATTGCTCCACTGCTAACCAGCTGACTTAAATGTCATCAGATTGGTGCTCCCCATGCAGATGGGGCTCATGGTTGCCTGTTCAGGTTGTTGGTGGTCGATTTGCCCTTTAAATTGCACTGCTTCAGGCCCAAACAATTCCTGCTTTGTGTTCCAGCTTTGGGAAGCACAGGCTCAGTGCCTGGTGCTCTATCAAATCCCAGACCCTAGAAATAGGGCCTCTGTTATTCATTCATTCATTCATTCATTCATTCATTATCTCTAGCCGCTTTATCCTTCTACAGGGTCGCAGGCAAGCTGGAGCCTATCCCAGCTGACTACGGGCGAAAGGCGGGGTACACCCTGGACAAGTCGCCAGGTCATCACAGGGCTGACACATAGACACAGACAACCATTCACACTCACATTCACACCTACGGTCAATTTAGAGTCACCAGTTAACCTAACCTGCATGTCTTTGGACTGTGGGGGAAACCGGAGCACCCGGAGGAAACCCACGCGGACACGGGGAGAACATGCAAACTCCGCACAGAAAGGCCCTCGCCGGCCCCGGGGCTCGAACCCAGGACCTTCTTGCTGTGAGGCGACAGCGCTAACCACTACACCACCGTGCCGCCCGGCCTCTGTTATGTTAAAAAAAAAAAGAAAAGACAAAACTTTATGAACTGGGAAAATAGTTTAGTTTGGAGTCAGATTTGATGGGTTAGGAAAATGTTTGGTTTCTTCCTGGATGGCTTAAATTCAATAGGCTTTACCTGATGTATGTATGTCTGCTTCTTTTGGTGAGTTAAACCTAGTTTCACCCAATTAGAGTGCAGTTAAATCCCAAAATATGTTTAATTTAAAACTGTGAAATTATAGAGGATTTTCCCCCCTGTTAGCTCAAGCCAGTTCTTATTTTATCTAAGTAATTTTTAGATTGAACTCTGACCTTGTTTTGGCCAGCATACATTTGTGTGTACTGTATCTTACATTTAATTCATTGTCTGCTTGGAGAGAGTGACTAATTGCCTGGTCTTTCTCTCCAGGTCCTAGATAGAAATCATTCATTCTGTTTTTGGTGTTTGTGGCTTCTGTGATGCTGTGACAAATCAGTCTGTCTTGACATCCCCATTTGGATGCAACAAATATTTTCTGGCTGGGCATCAAATATGTTCTGGCTGTCATAGCAGCATTTACTGGCGATAGCTCATCTAGCCCAACTGAACACACAAACACTACAACTGTTTATCATTTAAGCAACTGTAATTAGTTGATCTCCCGGCAAGTCAGTTCATGTTAATCCTTCTGGCGAGTCAGTGGTACATTTTTCTTAATGCGTCATTGACACAGGATGAGAAGCACATTGCATGTATCTTTATTTAAAAAGAACCTCTGTTTATCCTCCTCTTACTTGTGTAACCTTTTATGGATACATTTACGACAATCCCAAAGCAGAAAAAGTTGGGACGGGATGTTAGAATTAAAATGGAAGACAATGAGTTATAAATAATTTTGACCTATATTACACTCAAAACAATACAACACCTTATTTAATGTTTTACCTCATGATTTTTTTTTTCAAAATAAACAAATTTCTATTTTAATTCTTGTAGCACATTTCAAAAAAAAGTTGGGACAGTAAAGCATTTACCACTGTATAATGTTGCCATTCCTTCTCACAACACTTAAAAGATGTTTAGGGTCTGAATACACCAAGTCTGTGATGACCTGGCGACTTGTCCAGGGTGTACCCCGCCTTTCGCCCATAGTCAGCTGGGATAGGCTCCAGCTTGCCTGCAACCCTGTAGAACAGGATAAAGTGGCTAGAAATAATGAGATGAGACACCAAGTAATGAAGTGTTTCTGGTGTTACAGTATTTTGTCCCATTCATCCTGCAAACAGATCTTAAGGTGTGTAACTACAGGGTTGTTGTCATAATTTTCATTTCAAAATTCATCATACATTCTCTGTTGGGGACAGAGGAGATAGGCACCCTCTTCTTCCACAGCCATGCCTTTGTAATGTGTGCAGAATGTGGTTTTGCATCATCTTGTTGAAATATCCCTGGAAAAGATCTCATCTTGAAGGTGGTACATGTTCCTCCAAAATCTCAATGTACTTTTCTGCACTAATGTTGCCATCACAGAAGTGTAAGTTACCTTTGGCAAGGGCACTGACACAACCCCATACCATGACAGACCCTGGTTTTTGGACTTGTTGCTGGTAACATTCTGGATTTCTGGATGGTCCTTTTTTTTTTTTTGGTCCCTCTTTGATCCAGAGCACATAGCGTCCATTTCTTACAAAAAAAGACCTGGACTACTGATTCATCTGACCACAATGCACATTTCCACTGTGTGATGGACACATTTAAAAAAAGCACAGTAAAGATTTAACTGGCATTTGTGGATGTACAGTGGTGCTTGAAAGTTTGTGAACCCTTTAGAATTTCCTATATTTCTGCATAAATATGACCTAAAACATCATCATATTTTCACACAAGTCCTAAAAGTAGATAAAGAGAACCTAGTTAAACAAATGAGACAAAAATATTATACTTGGTCACTTATTTATTGAGGAAAATGATCCAATATTACATATCTGTGAGTGGCAAAAGTATGTGAACCTCTAGGATTAGCAGTTAATTTGAAGGTGAAATTAGAGTCAGATGTTTTCATTCAGTGGGATGACAATCAGGTGTGAGTGGGCACCCTGTTTTATTTAAAGAACAGGGATCTATCAAAGTCTGATCTTCACAACACATGTTTGTGGAAGTGTATCATGACACGAACAAAGGAGATTTCTGAGGACCTCAGAAAAAGCGTTGTTGATGCTCATCAGGCTGGAAAAGGTTACAAAACCATCTCTAAAGAGTTTGGACTACACCAATCCACAGTCAGACAGATTGTGTACAAATGGAGGATATTCAAGACCATTGTTACCCTCCCCAGGAGTGGTTGACCAACAAAGATCACTCCATGAGCAAGGTGTGTAATAGTCGGCGAGGTCACAAAGGACCCCAAGGTAACTTCTAAGCAACTGAAGACCTCTCTCACATTAACATTAGCCAATGTTCATGAGTCCACCATCAGGAGAACACTGAACAACAATGGTGTGCATGGCAGGGTTGCAAGGAGAAAGCCACTGCTCTTCAAAAAGAACACTGCTGTTCATCTGCAGTTTGCTAAAGATCATGTGGACAAGCCAGAAGGCTATTGGAAAATGTTTTGTGGACAAATGAGATCAAAATAGAACTTTTTGGTTTCAATGAGAAGCCTTATGTTTGGAGAAAGGAAAGCACTGCATTCCAACATAAGAACCTTATCCCTTCTGTGAAACATGGTGGTGGTAGTATCATGGTTTGGGCCTGTTTTGCTGCATCTGGGCCAGGATGGTTTGCCATCATTGTTGGAACAAGGAATTCTGAATTATACCAGCAAATTCTAAAGGAAAATATCAGGACATCTGTCCATGAACTAAATCTCAAGAGAAGTTGAGTCATGCAGCAAGACAGCAACCCTAAGCATACAAGTTGTTCTACCAAAGAATGGTTAAAGAAGAATAAAGTTAATGTTTTGGAATGGCCAAGTCAAAGTCCTGACCTTAATCCAATGGAAATGTTGTGGAAGGACCTGAAGTGAGCAGTTCATGTGAAGAAACCCACCAACATCCCAGAGTTGAAGCTGTTCTATATGGAGGAATGGGCTAAAATTCCTCCAAGCTGGTGTGCAGGACTGATCAACAGTTACCACAAATGTTTAGTTGCAGTTATTGCTGCACAAGGGGGTCACATCAGATACTGAACGCAAAGGTTCACATACTTTTGCCACTCACAGATATGTAATATTGGATCATTTTCCTCAATAAATAAATGACCAAGTATAATATTTTTATCTCATTTGTTTAACTGGGTTCTCTTTATCTACTTTTAGGACTTGTGTGAAAATCCGATGATGTTTTAGGTCATATTTATGCAGAAATATAGAAAATTCTAAAGGGTTCACAAACTTTCAAGCACCACTGTAACTCTGTATTGTAGAGCTTGACAAAGGTTTGCCAAAGTAATCCTGAGCGGTTATATCAGCTATAGATGAATGACGGTTCTTGATACAGTGCTGTCTGAGGGATCAGAGATCACAGGTGTTCAGCTTAAGCTTGAGCCCTTGCCCTTTACGGGCCAAAATTCCTCCAGATTCCTTTAATTGTTTAATGATACTATGCACCATAGAGGGTGAAATATCCAAATCCGTTTCTATTTTTCTATAAGAAACATTGATTTTAAACGTTTCAATAATTTTCTCACACATTTGTTGACAAACTGGAGATCCTCAGCCCATCTTTGCTCCGCAAAGACTAGGCCTTTCCTGGATAATGATTTGATATAAAATCATGGTTACAATCACCTGCTGACATCACCTGTTTCAAATAATTATTTTACTTCATTACTTGTCCTAAATTACCCGGTCCCAACATTATTTGGAATGTGTTGCAGGTCTGAAATGCAGGAATGGATGTATATTAACAAATAAAATGAAGTTGACTGGACAAAACATGAAATATCTTGGATTCATACTGCCTGCAATGAAATACATCCATCCAGCCATTATCTGTAGCCGCTTATCCTGTCCTACAGGGTCACAGGCAAGCTGGAGCCTATCCCAGCTGACTATGGGCGAGAGGCAAGGTACACCCTGGACAAGTCGCCAGGTCATCGCAGGGCTGATGCATAGACGCAGACAACCATTCGCACTCACATTCACACCTATGGTCAATTTAGAGCCACCAATTAGCCTAACCTGCATGTCTTTGGGGGAAACCGGAGGAAACCCACACAGACACGGGGAGAGCATGCAAACTTCACACAAAAAAAGCACTCATCGGCCACTGGGCTTGAATCCAGGACCTTCTTGCTGTGAGGTGACAATGCTAACCACTACACCACCGTGCTGCCCCCAATGAAATGCATGTCAAAATAAATTTAGAAATCACTGCTTTCTTTTTTTAATTTGGATTTTCCATATTGTCACAACTTTTTCCGATTTCGGGTTGCACCTTTTCACCAGTTATAGAGGGGAAGAGGGTGCTAAATTGCATTGAATACTAACTGACATAGTTTGGAGAGGAAAATGAAAATTTGCTTAAATCTATCTCCCAAAAATTAATAATGGCAGATGTGTAGAGCCATCTTATAAAAGCTGTCTTAGTTGCTTCCATGATGATGAAAGCTGTGCCTAAACTGTGTAGAGTCAGTTGATGGCAATTGCATGTCCAGTTACAGGACTTATGATTCTTGTATTTATGTCTCAATAGCACAGAGCTGAGTACTACAAATATTCCTACATATTTTCATTGCCATGGAAGTAGGCATGTTCAAAAATTATTCTTTTTTTATGCAAGTAGCTTCGTCAAGTTTTATTAAGCACATGAAGCAGACAGTGTTTCATAATACAAACATAAAGCACATTAACAATAGCCAAAAATCTAACATCTAAAGTCCATACACAACACTGAGGCCAAAATAAGAAAAAATAAAAGTATAACAAAACCCTTAATCAGGACTAAACACAAAGTTCTGAATGTACATTTTAACATAGTTTTTAACTTAGTAACTTAAACCCTAAATCTCACCCAAGGAATAAACCAATGGACCAATCAAACTAAGTTAGGGAATATTTTACAAAATGTCTGAACTACTGTAGGTATCTGTAGGACTCCCTATGTGTGGGTGGAGCACAGAGGACGGCAGGGCAGAGATCAGGTTTGTCACTTGGCTTTATTGCCACACTTTTCAGTTTAACAAGAACCAAACCAAAAGAGGTGGTCTCCACAGGGGACCGGAGAGGTACGTGATGCCAATGTCCCTTTTTGAACCTCCGGCCCCAGCTCTGCCTTCTCCGGAACCACCGACACCAACCCCACGGGGACCTCCTCGTTCCAGAGTTTAAACAGATTGAGGTGGTAAATCTGTAGCGCCCCACCCCTGTCTGTTCGCCTCACCTCATAGTCGATGTCCCTGACTCGCCGTGTGACCTCAAAGGGTCCTTGCCACTTGGCGATCAATTTGGAGCTCAACGTGGGCAACAGTACGAGTACTTTATCTCCCGGTGTGAACTCTCTAAGGCGCGTACCCTTGTTGTACAGGCGGGCTTGCCATTCCTGGGCCTGCCGCAAATTCTCCTGAGTTAGGTGGGTGAGCATGTGGAGTTTTGCGCGCAGGTCCATAACGTACTGAATTTCGTTCTTACTTTGTGAAGGTCCCTCCTCCCAATTTTCCCGCAGCACGTCCAGGATGCCGCGCGGCTTACGCCCATATAATAATTCAAACGGGGAGAACCCCGTGGAGGCTTGGGGGACCTCTCGCACTGAGAACAGCAAGGGTTCGAGCCACTTATCCCAATTACGTGCGTCCTCACTTACGAATTTCTTAATAATATTTTTGAGGGTGTGGTTGAACCGTTCCACTAAACCGTCCGTTTGTGGGTGATATACGCTGGTGCGGATCGGCTTAATCCCCAATAACCCATACAGTTCGCGCAGTGTTCGTGACATAAACGTAGTGCCTTGATCAGTCAGAATCTCTTTCGGGATTCCAACTCGGGAGATGACGCGGAAGAGTGCCTCTGCAATACTGCGTGCTGAGATATTGCGCAGAGGCACTGCTTCCGGTTATCGCGTTGCATAGTCCACCAGAACTAATATAAAGCGGTACCCTCGTGCTGACCGATCTAATGGCCCGACGAGATCCATCCCAATTCTCTCAAACGGGGTCTCGATTAACGGTAGAGGGCGCAAAGGCGCTTTTGGAATGGCCACTGGATTTACTAACTGGCATTCGCGGCATGCCGTACACCACCTACGGACATCGCCGCGAATCCCCGGCCAATAGAATCGGGCCATTATTCGGGCTAGTGTTTTATCCTGCCCTAAGTGTCCAGCCATGGGATTAAAGTGAGCCGCCTGGAATACCAATTCCCGGCGTCTCTTTGGAATCAAAAGCTGCGTGACTCGCTCTTTAGTTTGAGTGTCCTGCGTCACTCGGTATAATCTATCCTTCATAATCGCGAAGTAGGGGAAGGACGGGGTGGTGTTCGGCGGGAGCGTTTGACCATCGATTACTCTCACTTGGTCAAACGCATGCCGCAGAGTATCGTCTCGCGACTGCTCTAATGGGAAATCCGCGAGGGATTCCCCAATAGAGAGAGGAGGAGCCGGCGGCTCCTCACTCTGACGTGGAGATGACGTAGACGGCTCAGTGACAGCTGCTCCCACCAAAGCGACACCGGGACCTCCCCCTGTCAACTGGCAGGACCCACTCTCTACTAGACGCGTCATTAAACCCCGAAATCCCGGCCAATCAGTCCCCAAAATTAAAGAGTGGGTAAGGCGAGGATTAACCGACGCCTTCACTATAAATTTTTCCCCTCTGAAAATAATGTGGACCGACACCAAAGGGTAGCGGTGAACATCCCCGTGCACACACACAACACCTTCACCCCTTGTGCTCCCCCCAATGCCTCGTTTTGAACCAGGCTTTGGCGAATTGAGGTCTGATTACAACCAGAATCCACCAACGCCTGATATGTAGCCCCTTGGATACTCACCGGTATGCGATACGCTCCGGCCCGATTGAGGGCGGCCTCTGGCGCGTCGGGGATCCGAACCACCGTGCCCACTTCCATTGCTGTGCACTGCTGTTGAAGGTGGCCCGGTTCCCCGCAGCGCCAGCAAACCGGCCCGGGCTTTCCCTCTGCACCGGTGATCTGGGGCTCACTCACCTGAGGTGGGGGAGAGACAGACACAGAAGGGAGAAACGGGAGGGCACCGCGGGTGCGGCGGGCCGGCTGGGGTGGTGCCGGCCCCCGCCTCCACGGTGGGGGAATGGGGCGAGGACGGGACACAGGAGGAGGGGGAGAGAGAGAGAGGGAAGAGGAGAGAAGAGAAGATGTCATCTGCTGTCCTGCCGCCGGAACAGCCGCCAGATGATCCTCCGCCAGCTCGACTGCCTGATCCAGCGACGCCGGGCGGTGGCACTGGACCCACTCCGCGGTTCCTGCTGGTAAGCGGGCGATGAACTGTTCCAGCACCACCTGGTCGACGATTCCCTCGGCGTCACGATCGTCGGCCCTCAGCCACCGCCAGCAGGCGTCCCGGAGCTGCTGGCCGAACGCGAATGGCCGGCCGACTTCCTCCAATTGCAGCGCACAGAAGCGCTGGTGCTGTTGTTCCGGGGTGCGCCCCACGCGCTGGAGGACGGCCCGGCAGAGGTCCGCGTAGGCCAGCCGGCGGTCGGCGGGGAGCTGTAGCGCGGCCAGCTGTGCCTCTCCCGTGAGCAGGGGGAGGAGGCGCGCCGCGCGCTGCTCCATCGGCCACCCCGAGGCTTTGGCGACCTGTTCAAATAACGTGAGGAACGCCTCGGGGTCGTCCTGCGGGCCCATCTTGGTGACAGTGAGGGGAGACGGGCCCGCGGCCGGAGCGCTGGTGGGCCCCGCCGACGCGAGGAGATGCCGGAACGCCTTGCGATCTTCCTGCTGGGCCAGCACCAGGGCTTCGAAGCGCCGCTCTTGTTCCTTTCGGAGTGTGACGAGCGCCTGGTGGGGCTTTGCTGAGCCGTGGTGAGGGCGTGGACCAGGTCGGTGAACGGGGAGGATTCCATGGGGCTGTGGGGTTGGTGCTCCACTCTCCTGGGTTTCGGCACCACTGTAGGACTCCCTATGTGTGGGTGGAGCACAGAGGACGGCAGGGCAGAGATCAGGTTTGTCACTTGGCTTTATTGCCACACTTTTCAGTTTAACAATAACCAAACTAGCACAGCCACACACACAACCGGCGTCTGGTTCAGGGATGAGCTCCCTCCGCTCTCGCTCTCCCTCCTCATATAGGGCGCGGTCACTGGGAAGACACACAAACACAGGTTAATTGCTCTCAGGTGTAGTGATTCTGCCACTTACCTTCCCTGACTCCGTCCTCCTGTCACAGACCGGCGCTTGACCATGCCCCTGCTGCCACAGTATCTTTATCATCACTTTCCATGAATGAACTCTATGCCTTATTTCAACATATGTGATTTTCTCACAACATATACTACGATATTTGTTAATTTCTCTATTACTTGCTGTAAAGTACCTCAAAACATGTGTTTCATGAATAAAGCTGTAATGCCACGCAGATAGAAGTAATTACCTGCACAACGCAGGACTTTTGAGACTTTTTTTCCTTCAAAAATTGCAATTATTGCAATTTTATCTTCGTAATATTACATTCATTCACTTCTTTCTCATGCTATATTGTTGCCTCAAGTTCCTGTTAATGAACCACTCAGGGACATAATACACAAGTTTTGCTCCATATTGCATTATATTACTTTTTTTTTTTGGTTTGGTTTTGAGAACATAGCTTCTACTTAGAATGCTCTCTCCTTATCCCAAAGACTTCAGGCTAAACGAAAATGCCACAAACTTACAAAATGCGAAAAAGAGATAAGGAGGAACAAGGGGAGCATTCTTTTTTTCTTTTTCTTTTTTTTTAGCCAAGGTTCTTTTAGGCTGGAAGGAAATGTCTGTAGCATGCATTACCTCTCAGTTTGCATTCAGAAAGTCCATCGGCACACTCTCCTCACGTCACGCCATCCTGCTGTCCCAGTACAAACAAAGAGCATCAGATATTTCAGACAGTCCTTTCTGTATATTTGAAATCCTCATCCCATGCACATTTCACCAAAAATGACTTGTTTCACACACACACACACACACACACACACACACACACACACACACACACCCCATGCACTCTATGTTAATAGATAAATCTATTTACACGAACCAACTCATGAACTTTTACAAACTATTCTTCAAGTTAGGTTTTTCTTAAAACATAAATTCTGCTTTAAAAAGATTTAACTCAGTATATGTTTTGGAAATGTTACAAAGTCCTGTGAATTTGATTTGATTGAGAAAACATGCTTTTTTAGCCTCCTTATTTATGCTAGCTGTAATCACTACATTACAGACTTACAGTGAATGAATTATACATTTTGTTGCATTTACATATACATTTAGAGCATTTACGTACACATATAATGCAACATTTAATTAGCAAAATGTTTGATTAGCACTTTAAATATAGGTTACCACATAACATACAGGTTTAGGCTCAGAATCCAATTTAGTTCAGTCTGACTAACCTAACTCTGAGATCAGAGTTTTTGATGGGCTCGTCTCAGAATCGACAACGTTTTTATTCGGTCTTGTCTCGGTCTCAAACATAGAGGACTCGGGATTTTATTTTAAGACTGGACAGAACCAAAAATGTAAAAAATAAATAAAAATACCAAAGAAAAAAATGTATTGTGTAAGGTAGATGATGAAACGTGGAAAAGGAGTGTTGAATAAAGATGGTTAAGTTGATTTCATTTCTTAGCGTTTGTTTGTATGTGGGTGTTTTTATGGGAATGTGGATCATTCATATCAATTTAAGAAGTGCCTATGGTTAAGGGTCCACATTTTATTACCTCCACCAACTTTGTTGGAGGAGGTTATGTTTTCCCTGCCGTTTGTTTGTTTGCCTGTTCCCAATGTAACTCAAAAAGTACTGAATGGATTTTGATGGCATTTTGAGGAAAGGAGAGCCATGGGCCAAGGAACTATTGATTAGTTGTCTTCTTCCTCCTCATCCAGCACTATTGCCAGGTCGGGGTCCATGTGGACCCTACTGATCCATGTGTCATATTAATTGGAGCATAGTTTTATGCCGGATGTCCTTCCTGCCACAACCCTCCCACTTCTGGGCTTGGGAAACAACCATTCACACCTATGTGCAAATTAGAGTAGCCAATTAGCCCAACCTGCATGTCTTTGGACTGTGGGGGAAACTGGAGCACCTGGAGGAAACCCACACAGACACGGGGAGAACATGCAAACTCCACACAGAAAGACCCTCGTCGGCCACTGGGCTCAAACCCAGAACCTTCTTGCTGTGAGGTGACAGTGCTAACCACTACACCACCGTGCCGCCCAAACGATTGATTAGATTTTGTTGCAGATCCGAATATGTGGCTTGGCGAAGGTATACACTCTACCGAGTGCCCTTGTAGTATAGTAAGTGTGTCATGCAGTGTGGGACTCCCACTAGTCTGGTCTTGGTCTTGACTTGGTCTCACCCGCTCAAAGTCTTGGGCTTGTCTCCATCTCGATACACTCTGGTCTCAGTCATGACTTGGTCTCGATTTAGGCTAATGGCTAAGTGGTGTTAGTCATCACTGAGTTAATGACTGTGTACTGTGTGAGTTACATTTACTAAATAAGACTGTAGCCTTCCAAAATATTTTTCCAGCAATATTCTAAAACATCTGCTGTAACAACAGCTTGGTCACAGTGGAAACATGGAAACTAAAAATAGTGCATCAGTGTTAAGGAATGGAAGGTTTACAAGTATTTTGTAGACAACTAGGTAGACCGAACATTAATAGGAACCAGAGTTCCTAGAATCACAATGTCCTGCTAACCTAAACTAGCTGGGATCAACCGCAAAATCTTTTTCAAGTTATCACCAAAATGACAGAAATCAAGTCATCACCAGCCTATAATTCAGATAATCATGCCAGTAAATCAGGTAAATCAGGACTTTAGTGTTGACCTCATTCTCACAACGTGCTGGAAGACAACATGCCTTTTGCTCAGGGCTCTAACAGCAAGGACGTCTGAATTGCTTCTCTGTTAGGCCAAGGAACAACAGGTTAGCCTTGTTAAAAAAACCAAATGATATTTGCAATACGTAGAGAGAGAAAGAGGTGAGGGGAAGGGGACAAAATATTTTTTAAAGAATTGCTCAGAGGAATGTTTCATTTTCAGTATTCTCTCTTGATATTACAATACAGTTGAAATCACGCATCGGTTATGCAAATCATTTTCAGGTTGAGACAGGAGAAAAAAACCCAAAGGGCAATTCTTCGACACAGGTGTGAAGTTAGAGTTGATGCGCGTTCCTGACTTAATTACATTTTTATTGGCCTGCATCAAGATTTATGTTTAGACATGTTTCCACACGCAAACACATACACACAACCAAGCTTGTAGTCACACACATTCTCATGCACATAAAGACAGAAACACACAACATTCCACTCAAGTACTGTTATAACAATACTGTTATGAAATAAACTACTTGACTGAAGAACTTGGGTAAATAAAGCCATTTTAATTAAAAAAAAAAATAATTCTCATAAAAAGCTACTTTGGCATTTGGCATGTCAACATCAAGTGTCTTGTTATTCTGAGAAATAGGGAATTAAAATCTATGACAGTTCACTTAAATTATGCACTACTTTGCTGGTTTATATGCAGTGATGATGTTTGTATCATGAAGTAAAGGATAATTGAACATTTTAGTGTTAAAGATTCCTCCAATATAGAAAATAAAAAGCTCAGGACAGTAAGACAGCAAGAATACATGCAATCCACTTGAAATATATGCCAAAAACATTCTCTGACTTCTGGGTGCTCGTGTGTGTGTGTGTGTGAGATATAGTTATCTCTCTCCAGCATTGAGAATTTATTCTGCCTTTATACTAGAGCAACAGTAGCATTAATTGTTTCTGGGATGTTTAGAACAAATAATGTTTTATGCAAGCAGAGTGGAACTAAAGATGAAACAGTAGTTTGCCCTAAGCCAATTTCAGTTTAGAGATGAGCAAATCAGTTAAAAAGAGTCTTTTGTGAAATGAGAATAGTGACGTCAAATGAGCTCTATAAAAGCATAAAGTCATCATTTATGGGGGACAACTCAGTAAAAGGCAAACAAATTTTCTTCCCCTCTCTTGCATATTTTCGTCGTTGTTGTGTCTTTGGCATTGAGTGCAGCTGCTCCCGAAGCTCGACTGCTCCCGTGTTCTTTAATTTGGTCACTATAACCTGGCTGAGCTCACAAACTGACTACTTATTGAGGTCTCTGTTTTGATTTGTTGAGCATAATAATATGTTGGACATGCTCGAGTACAGTCATTACCAGGTGAGACACTTGACCTTATATTTGAGTTCATTTGGAGCATTTGATCCAGGACCTTGTTGTTTAGACTTCTGTCTTGGTTATCATTCAATTTCTGGAATAAGTCTCAGAATATGTTATTCAGATGAAAGATGTGTAGAAGTTCTGTTGCATGATGGGCATTTAGATTTTTCTCCTTCCTGCAGGTGCAGACTCATTTGGAGAGTCCCAATAAATACCACCTCCAGCAGAGTCCAAGGCAGCAGGTGAAGCACTATCTGCCTAGCACACTTGGGGCTAAGCTCAGCCCTCCATTAAACAGCCAGCATCCGGAGCACGGCATGCCCCCCGGCCCCGGAGCCAGCGCCCCCAACAGCCCTATGGCCCTGCTCACCCTCAGTAACAACTGCGAGAAAGAGGTAACTTACCATACTGTTTTAGACTTTTACAAAAACCCATTTGTTTTGTCATAAAACTAACACACATTATGACACAAATTTGTTGAATACTTACTCATGATTGGTCAATTACAGCATAGTATGTTCTATTTTCTTTGTATAACAGACCGTTCCTATGGACCACAAACATTAAAATTATTTTTAAATCAATATTTTATGTCATATTACTGATTTATTTAGCAAGCCATGTAATAAGCCAAATAATATACAGCAAGCAGGTCAATATTGCAAAACAAACCCCTTAATGGTGATTCAAGACCCCTCTGTTTCATCCTGCATCACCCTGTCAGGGTTTATTTTACAATATTGACCTTCTTGCTAGGGGCGGCACGGTGGTGTAGTGGTTAGCGCTGTCACCTCATAGTAAGAAGGTCTGGGTTCGGGCCCCGTGGCTGGCGAGGGCCTTTCTGCGTGAAGTTTGCATGTTGTCCGTGTGGGTTTGCTCTGGTTTCCCCCACAGTCCAAAGACATGCAGGTTAGGTTAACTGGTGACTCTAAATTGACCGTAGGTGTGAATGGTTGTCTGTGTCTATGTGGATGACCTGGTGACTTGTCCAGGGTGTACCCCATCTTTCACCTGTAGTCAGCTGGGATAGGCTCCTACGACCCTGTAGAACAGGATAAAGCAGCTACAGATGATGAGATGAGACCTTCTTGCTGTACATTATCCCTTACTTTATCATATTTACAGTATACTGCAGAAATTGTTTCTTTCATTTTGACCTGAGATCAACATGCTAAACTAAAAAGTTTAGAAGTTAGTGGTGTATGTAAATATATATATGGCGACTTGTCCAGGGTGTACCCCGCCTCTCACCCATAGTCAGCTGGGATAGGCTCCAGCTTGCCTGCGACCCTGTAGAACAGGATAAGTGGCTACAGATAATGGATGTCACATGATCTACATTTCTTTTGCCCTTATTTTTGTTTTGCTTTTATTGTGAATAATAAAGAAGATAAACTGAGAAAAATAAACTGGATGAGTTTAGTGCTAAAAATGAAAAAGGATGGTCTGAGATTTGGATTCTGTAGTGCATTCAGTTCTTGTGAACTCTAGATCATTATCATTCATCTGCATAGATTATGAAAATGCTACAAATGCATATTCAGGTGTGGCTTATGGTTTATAAAGTGTCATTCATATACAATATTTTTGCTTATATGTTCTGCTGCGGCTCTAGATGGATGACGTAATTGAAGACATTATCAGTTTGGAGTCAAGTTATAATGATGACATCCTTGGATTAATGGATGCAGGACTTCAAATACCAAATACGGTAAACTAAGGCAGGAATATGATACTGATCATTTGTTTAACATTTCCCTGTCTCTGTGTATATTTATTTGAATGTTCGACTCCCTTCTAGATCCCAGTATCTGCAAATCTCCTGGACATCTATAATAATCATGCACTTCCTCCAGCTGGAGTCGCCATTGGGAATTCATGCCCGTCTAGTTTACCCAACGTGAAAAGGGAATTCTCAGGTATATCAGCATCTATTATGTTTTGAATAAGTCTGCCTAGAGTACCCATTAAAGCTATTTCAGCATAGTTCTTCATAAATCTCTTATATGTCAAAATTGGACTCATAAACCTCCCATATCAGTATATTAAATGGGAACTGATAAAGTTTGTGGGTCAAAAAAGTATTTAGTCAGCCACCAATTGTGCAAGTTCTCCCACTTAAAAACATGAGAGAGGCCTGTAATTTTCATCATAGGTACACTTCAACTATGAGAGACAGAATGGGGGGGAAAGAATCCAGGAAATCACATTGTAGGATTTTTAATGAATTAATTGGTAAATTCCTCTGTAAAATAAGTATTTGGTCACCGACAAACAAGCAAGATTTCTGGCTCTCACAGATCTGTAACTTCTTCTTTAAGAGGCTCCTCTGTCCTCCACTCGTTACCTGTATTAATGGCACCTGTTTGAACTCGTTATCAGTATAAAAGACACCTGTCCACAACCTCAAACAGTCACACTCCAAACTCCACTATGGCCAAGACCAAAGAGCTGTCAAAGGACACCAGAAACAAAATTGTAGACCTGCACCAGGCTGGGGAGAGTGAATCTGCAATAGGTAAGCAGCTTGGTGTGAAGAAATCAACTGTGGGAGCAATTATTAGAAAATGAAAGACATACAAGACCACTGATAATCTCCCTTGATCTGGGGCTCCATGCAAGATCTCACCCCGTGGGGTCAAAATGATCACAAGAACGGTGAGCAAAAATCCCAGAACCACACGGGGGGACCTAGTGAATGACCTGCAAAGAGCTGGGACCAAAGTAACAAAGGCTACCATCAGTAACACACTACACTGCCAGGGACTCAAATCCTGCAGTGCCAGACGTGTCTCCCTGCTTAAGCCAGTACATGTCTAGGCCCGTCTGAAGTTTGCTAAAGAGCATTTGGATGATCCAGAAGAGGATTGGGAGAATGTCATATGGTCAGATGAAACCAAAATAGAACTTTTTGGTAAAAACTCAACTTGTCGTGTTTGGAGGAGAAAGAATGCTGAGTTGCATCCAAAGAACACCATACCTACTGTGAAGCATGGGGGTGGAAACATCATGCTTTGGGGCTGTTTTTCTGCAAAGGGACCAGGACGACTGATCCGTGTAAAGGAAATAATGAATGGGGCCATGTATCGTGAGATTGAGTGAAAACCTCCTTCCATCAGCAAGGGCATTGAAGATGAAACGTGGCTGGGTCTTTCAGCATGACAATGATCCCAAACACACCACCCAGGCAACAAAGGAGTGGCTTCGTAAGAAGCATTTCAAGGTCCTGGAGTGGCCTAGCCAGTCTCCAGATCTCAACCCCATAGAAAATCTTTGGAGGGAGTTGAAAGTCCATGTTGCCCAGCGACAGCCCCAAAACATCACTGCTCTAGAGGAGATCTGCATGGAGGAATGGGCCAAAATACCAGCAACAGTGTGTGAAAACCTTGTGAAGACTTACAGAAAACGTTTGACCTCTGTCATTGCCAACAAAGGGTATATAACAAAGTATTGAGATGAACTTTTGTTATTGATCAAATACTTATTTTCCACCATAATTTGCAAATAAATTCTTTAAAAATCAGACAATGTGATTTTCTGGATTTTTTTTCTCATTTTGTCTCTCATAGTTGAGGTATACCTATGATGAAAATTACAGGCCTCTCATCTTTTTAAGTGGGAGAACTTGCACAATTGGTGACTGACTAAAAACTTTTTTGCCCCACCGTGTGTGTGTGTGTGTGTGTGTGTGTGTGTGTGTGTATATATATATATATATATATATATATATATATATATATACACATACATATACACACACACAACCCCGATTCCAAAAAAGTTGGGACAAAGTACAAATTGTAAATAAAAACAGAATGCAATAATTTACAAATCTCAAAAACTGATATTGCATACACAATAGAACATAGACAACATATCAAATGTCGAAAGTGAGACATTTTGAAATTTCATGCCAAATATTGGCTCATTTGAAATTTCATGACAGCAACACATCTCAAAAAAGTTGGGACAGGGGCAATAAGAGGCTGGCAAAGTTAAAGGTACAAAAAAGGAACAGCTGGAGGACCAAATTGCAACTCATTAGGTCAGTTGGCAATAGGTCATTAACATGACTGGGTATAAAAAGAGCATCTTGGAGTGGCAGTGGCTCTCAGAAGTAAAGATGGGAAGAGGATCACCAATCCCCCTAATTCTGTGCCGACAAATAGTGGAGCAATATCAGAAAGGAGTTTGACTGTGTAAAATTGCAAAGAGTTTGAACATATCATCATCTACAGTGCATAATATCATCAAAAGATTCAGAGAATCTGGAAGAATCTCTGTGCGTAAGGGTCAAGGCTGGAAAACCATACTGGGTGCCCGTGATCTTCGGGCCCTTAGACGGCACTGCATCACATACAGGCATGCTTCTGTATTGGAAATCACAAAATGGGCTCAGGAATATTTCCAGAGAACATTATCTGTGAACACAATTCACCGTGCCATCCGCCATTGCCAGCTAAAACTCTATAGTTCAAAGAAGAAGCCGTATCTAAACATGATCCAGAAGCTCAGACGTCGTCTCTGGGCCAAGGCTCATTTAAAATGGATTGTGGCAAAGTGGAAAACTGTTCTGTGGTCAGACAAATCAAAATTTGAAGTTCTTTATGGAAATCAGGGACGCCGTGTCATTCAGATTAAAGAGGAGAAGGACGACCCAAGTTGTTATCAGTGCTCAGTTCAGAAGCCTGCATCTCTGATGGTATGGGGTTGCATTAGTGCATGTGGCAGCTTACACATCTGGAAAGACACCATCGATGCTGAAAGGTATATCCAGGTTCTAGAGCAACATATGCTCCCATCCAGACGACGTCTCTTTCAGGGAAGACCTTGCATTTTCCAACATGACAATGCCAAACCACATACTGCATAAATTACAGCACCATGGCTGCGTAGAAGAAGGGTCCGGGTACTGAACTGGCCAGCCTGCAGTCCAGATCTTTCACCCATAGAAAACATTTGGCACGCCATAAAACAGAAGATACGACAAAAAAGACCTAAGACAGTTGAGCAACTAGAATCCTACATTAGACAAGAATGGGTTAACATTCCTATCCCTAAACTTGAGCAACTTGTCTCCTCAGTCCCCAGATGTTTACAGACTGTTGTAAAGAGAAAAGGGGATGTCTCACAGTGGTAAACATGGCCTTGTCCCAACTTTTTTGAGATGTGTTGTTGTCATGAAATTTAAAATCACCTAATTTTTCTCTTTAAATGATACATTTTCTCAGTTTAAACATTTGATATGTCATCTATGTTCTATTCTGAATAAAATATGGAATTTTGAAACTTCCACATCATTGCATTCCGTTTTTATTTACAATTTGTACTTTGTCCCAACTTTTTTGGAATCGGCGTTGTATAATCTATCCGCATTGTGTGCAATTTTAAGTGCGCAGTTGCAACAATAAATAAAATCTATATTGTACCAAATTACTCCAGCTCCTGACATGATGCACGTGGACCAACCTGGACCATGTGG
Organism: Neoarius graeffei; assembly: GCF_027579695.1. Classification (NCBI taxonomy): domain Eukaryota; kingdom Metazoa; phylum Chordata; class Actinopteri; order Siluriformes; family Ariidae; genus Neoarius; species Neoarius graeffei. Next base: position 39,463,522 of record NC_083572.1, read on the forward strand.
CAAGTTTGACTCTTATCAGAGGCCTGAAGGCCTTCCAGTAGGTATGTTTCCTCTGCTTGGCAAACACATATATGAGTCTTAGATTAGAGTTAAGTACATGATGTGTTTTCGCACTGGTTCCTATACTGCATCGAGCAAAAGAAAACACATTTTAATCTGTGTGTTGTGCATGTCAAATGCATTTTCACTTTGTTCATTTAATTAATTCAATGAATTAAATCGTGATTGGTGAAAAATTGCACACAATTTGGAGGCCTGATTATGAAAACATACACTGATAAACATGTCAGATAAGTGTTCCAAATTGTAAATTGTACCGTACATGATATTATATATTATTTTTATTATGAAGAAATATCAGGGTTTTTTCACACATTTTTCATGTTTATTTATGTTAACTGGACTTGAAATATTAATTATTTTTTTTAGAAGCAGAAGTCAGAGCTTTGGCAAAAGAGAGACAGAAGAAGGACAACCACAACCTCAGTAAGAATAATTCTTACTGTACATCAGTCAGACACAATTTGCTTCATGTACTGTTGTTCAGAGGTGGACAAAGTACCCAACTTCATTACTTAAGTCAAAGTACAGATCCCGCTGGTCAAATGTTACTCCGATAGAAGTGAAAGTTGTTCAGTCTAATTTTTACTTACATTAAAGTACTGAAGTACTTGCTTTTAAAGCAAGTACGCAAAACCTTTATTTTTAAATACATTTCTGAGTGGATAGTATCTCCATCCTTGACTCTTGTATGCTGCATAAATGAGAATAAAAAATATATATTTTTGAGAGTTAAAATCGGCCCCGTTGAGTCAGCCAGCCCTGAGTGAGTGATGTCACAGTGGGAACCAGTTTTAAGGCCAAGACCTTTGACAGCTATAGACCAAAGTCATATAAATAAAAATTTATGGTGAAAGTAAGAAATACCGTTCCCGACTTGCTCAACTAAGACTGATTTGACTTCATTGATTATGGGTTGATTCTCATTAAAACAGGATAGGTGTTCTAACTTATGCAACATACAGTGCTGAGCGTAAATGAGTGCACCCCCTTTGAAAAGTAACATTTTAAACAATATCTCAATGAACACAAACAATTTCCAAAATGTTGACAAGACCAAGTTTAATATAACATCTGTTTAACTTATAACGGGAAAGTAAGGTTAATAATATAAACTTAGATTACACATTTTCCAGTTTTACTCAAATTAGGGTGGTGCAAAAATGAGTACACCCCACAACAAAAACTACTACATCTATGTAGTACTTTGTATGGCCTCCATGATTTTTAATGACAGCACCAAGTCTTCTAGGCATGGAATGAACAAGTTGGCAACATTTTGCAACATCAATCTTTTTCCATTCTTCAACAACGACCTCTTTTAGTGACTGGATGCTGGATGGAAATTGTTTGTGTTCATTGAGATATTGTTTAAAATGTTACTTTTCAAAGGGGGTGTACTCATTTACGCTGAGCACTGTATATGTACATGCATGCATTTTCACTGATAAAACGTAAAAGGCTAATTAAATAACCAGATGAACTGAGACAATCACATTCTGAAGCAAATTAAATATATCTTATACCGCTAACTTAAACACACAATACAAGTTACATGTATTAATCTAAATGCAGGTAAACAACGTGTTGTTTTTGTTGTTTTTTTATCCAAATGAGAGTTGGAGCTTACCCGTCTGTGTTCTCGCTTCTTGAAGGCTGACCTTGTGGCCGATTGTTTTGAAACAATCTGACTTTCAGTTGTTTGTTCAGTTCTCTGTTCATTCACTTCTTCCACTTAAGGGTGAGATGGCAGCAATATCCAGTTTTGAAATAAGATGGCTGCTACACTCATTCTCTATTTTGTCCATGCGGAGTACTCCACCATTACTGCTCAGCTCAGGCAATTACTAAAACCCGGGACAGAACGGGACGTCACCGGTTTTAGCAACAACCGCAGGGAGGTCACTGCCTGAGCGATATGTCACGTCCCGTTCCATCCCGGGTTTTAGCAACAACCTTCGGCTCACTCTGGGAGGACTGGTGCAACTGAACTTTGCTTTTTAAAAAAATAAATAAACAAAATAAATACTTTCCTTTTCTTGTAGTTTTCTTTTTCTTTAATTGTTGGTACTGCACCCTCTTTCAATACGGGCTTATAGCCAACGCTCCTCAACAGATCAGAGGTCTCGTACAAGTCTTCAGTAAAATATGCAGAGCACAGGAGAGACCACTTCGTAGGCGCCCAATGTGCCCGTGAACTTCTCGCAAAATGCGTCCAAATCTTTGCAGTTTGAACATTCTTGGGCCATGAATGCAACATAAATCCACTTCCTGTCATGTTGCTGGCGGGTGCAGCAACACATCTACGTGGCATGGCGATAAATTAGCTCAAATGGAGGTTCGGAGTTGCAGTCAGCGCTGTGTTTTAGTATAGCGGAAATGGCAATGAGACCGATAGATTTCCTGCTGTGATGTTACGGACGTCAAGGTCATTCACTCAGATCGCTACCTATATGAATCACTTTAATCGTAAAAATTACTATATTAGATTTATTGTTAACGCTTAAAACTATTCCTCTGCCATTCTTGAGGTCTCAAGGCATTTATAAACGAAAGTGAGGCCATGGCTCTGCGTATATGCTTTAAGTATTAAAAGTACATTTTCTGTCAATGCATTGTTGTATTATTGCCACAACGCTTACAAAACCTAATGCCGTTACCAAAGACAGAAATGTGAATTCACAAAATGAACGCATGCTGTGCCATCATGGTGGTTTAATGTTAAGCTAGCTAGTCAGTGACGCTCCACCTGATGCTACCAAACTCTTTTCAAACTCGAAATCATATTGGGTAGCTAACACTACTGGAAAAGAAAGATTTCTACATTCTGTTTATTTGGCAAGATTATGCTAAAACGTATTTCTGAAAGGACTTCAGATAAGTTAATGTTATTCATGTTAGCGTAACTCCGTTTTTACATGCTAACTAACAATGTCCAAGTTAACTAGCTATGTGTTAATGTTAGCCGTGGACAAGGCTACAGCAACTTGGCGGGCAAAACCATAGAAAGTCATGTGACTAACCAGACTGCATACCCATAGCTATTGCAACGTTACTGCTAGCTCTAAAAGCACAGACAACTTTGTTGCAAGCTTTCTCTTGGAATAAAACGTTTATATACCTCAATATGTTTCCGCAAGTTGGATGGCGAGTTTTTGTAGGCCGTGATGTCATTTGTTTTTGGCAAACAAAGCAAACATTTAAAACGAAATTACTCTTTATTCCTTTCAGAAAACTGAAACATGGGTTCATGGGCCATGGGTGCGTGCATTCCCCAGAAGAACCGCCTCCTTCCATTCTGCCATCAACTGAGCATGTTCAAATAATGCTGCTGAGAAATCATTGAACTTGATTTTATACAGTCTATGGACATGACGTGACCCTAGTGATTACTTATCGGCTGTCTCAGTGTCACCTGCAAAAAAACCAATCACATTTTAGAAAATAAAAGAAAAAAACATCCACTTTCAAAGCTGCTTCATCGTAACAAATAATGAGGATCTTGATAGAAATGTACTGGAGTGAAAAGTACGATGTTTGTCTTTCAAATGGAGTGAAGTTAAAGTCATAAGTTTCAAAAAAAAATTAATACTCAAGCAAAGTGCAGATACTCAAGTAAATGTACTTTGTTACTGTCCATCTCTGCTGTTGTTGTCATGGTCAGTGGTGGCACAGTGGTGTAGTGGTTAGCATGGTCACCTCACAGCAAGAAGCTTCTGGGGTCGAACCCAGCGGCTGGCGAGGGCCTTTCTGTGTGGAGTTTGCATGTTCTCCCTGTGTCTGCGTGAGTTTCCTCCAGGTGCTCCGTTTTCCCCCACAGTCCAAAGACATGCAGGTTAGGTTAACTGGTGACTCTAAATTGACCGTAGGTGTGAATGTGAGTGTGAATGGTTGTCTGTGTCTATGTGTCAGCCCTGCGATGACCTGGCGACTTGTCCAGGGTGTACCCCGCCTCTCGCCCATAGTCAGCTGGGATAGGCTCCAGCTTGCCTGCGACCCTGTAGAAGGATAAAGCGGCTAGAGATAATGAGATGAGATGAGATGAGATGAGTCCAAAGACATGCAGTTAAGTTAACGTGGGGCGGCCTTGGGCTGAAGTGCCCTTGAGCAAGGTACCGAACCCCTGACTGCTCCCCGGCCGCTCTAGTGTGGTTGCCCACTGCTCTGGGTGTGTGTGCGCATGTGTTCACTGCTTCAGATGGGTTAAATGCAGAGGATGAATTTCACTGTGCTTGATGTGTGCATGTGACGAATAAAGGTTTCTTCTTCTAAGAGTGTCTTCTATACTCGCTGTCTAAAAAACATGCTTCTTTCTTCTTCTCTTCCTAGTTGAACGAAGACGGCGCTTTAACATAAATGACAGAATTAAAGAACTTGGGACGTTAATTCCCAAATCCAATGATCCGTAAGTCAAACAGCTAGCCATAACTGCCAACGTTAAAAATCATATTAAGGCGATTTAAAAGTAACCCAAAATGATCTCTCTTTGTGAATATAATTAAAAGTAAACATTTAAGCTGAATCTTCATTTTAGTTGATGGAGGAATGGGTTATGGGCTTCCTTATGGGTTTGCTATGGGTTTTACAGAGACATGAGGTGGAATAAAGGAACTATTCTGAAGGCCTCAGTTGACTACATCCGGAAGCTACAGAGAGAGCAGCAGAGAGCAAAAGAGCTAGAGAGCAGGCAGAAGAGACTGGAGCACACCAATAGACACCTCCTTCTTCGCATTCAGGTACGCAAAATGAATTATTCATTTCCAAAAATGAGGTTTTATTCTATCATGCATAACTAAAGCTTGGAAGCAATAACTTCAAAAAGTGTTACACGTCAGTGATGGATGAAGCAGAAATTCGAACATATATTGAAATATATAATATGTAGTAGAAGTATATAATATATACTTTACCCTTGGACAGCTCGTTTTCTGATTTGTATTTTGTGTAAAATGAGAATTCAGGTTTCGAGTAATGATGTATGTGTGTTTATGGGTAAGGAGCTGGAGATGCAGGCTCGTGCTCATGGCCTGGCTATAGGAGGCTCCTCGGCGCTTTGCTCCACTGAGTTAGTGGCCTGCGCCATCAAGGAAGAACCAGTAAGCTACACAAGCTGTTCATCTGAGCTGTACACTCGTCCACACCTCTCCAGCCCAGATCATTCTCGGCCTACCACTCTAGACCTCAACAATGGCACCATTAGCTACAATGACAGCACCATAGAGGAGGCAGGTGCAGGGCTTTATGCAAGACACAAAGAACCTACAACCAAGCTCAATGATATGTTTCTGGAGAACACACTGTCACCAGTGGGCACCAGTAACCTGCTGCTCTCCTCAGGTTCCCCCACCCACTCCAATGACAGCAGCAGACAAAGCAGCACGAGCACAGAGGAGCAGGACAAGGGCTGTTAGCACCGCTAATGAACTTTTAATAACTCTTTACAACCGTTATTGTTTTTGCTGTTGGTTTGATTATACTGGCAATACTGTGGTCTATACGCCATACATAGAGTATTGTCTAAATTTGGATTGCAAATATGTCCAGGATTCTTGATTACAGAGGTAGTTTATTTAAAGATGTTTCTGTGGACACCTAAAGATATGCAAGGATTTGGACTTTTGGGATCTTTTGAAATACTGTTTGTTATTTAAATTTTTTGTTGTTGTTAATAATGTTACATCTAGTGTTTTTCTCACAAGTATGATTTGACCCATGATTCCTATGATTATATACACCGGTCAGCCATAACATTATGACCACTGACAGGCGAAATGAATAACATTGATGATCTCATTACAATGGCACCTGTCAATGGGTGGAGTATATTAGGCAGCAAGAGAACAGAACTTCAGTTCTTGAAGTTGATGTATTGGAAGCAGGAAAAATGGGCAAGTGTACGGATCTGAGTGACTTTGACAAGGGCCACATTGTGATGGCTAGATGACTAGGTCTGAGCATCTCCAAAATGTCACATTTCGTGGGGTGTTCCTGGTGTGCAGTGGTTAGTACCTAGCAAAAGTGGTCCAAGGAAGGACAACCGGTGAACTGGTGACAGGGTCATGGGTGGCCAAAGCTTATTTACTCGCATGGGGCACAAAGGCTAGCCCAGATGGTCCAATCCCACAGAAGAGCTACTGTAGCACAAACTGCTGAAAGAGTTATTGCTGACACCTTTCTGTTTTAGCCAGGGTTAACTTTTTCAGCAGTCTGTGTTACAGTAGGTCTTCTGTGGGATTGGACCATATGGGCTAGCCTTCGTGCCCCATATGAATCGGTGATCCTTTGACACCCATGACCCTGTCGCTGGTTCACCTGCTTCCATCACATCAACTTCAAGAACTGACTGTTCTCTTGCTGCCTAATATATCCCACCCCTTGACAGGTGCCACTGTAATGAGATAATCAATGTTATTCACTTCAGCTTTCAGTGGTTTTAATGTTATGGCTGGTCGGTGTATATGTACAGTACCAGTCAAAAGTTTGGACACACCTACTCATTCATAGTCAAAATACAGTAAAACCTATTTTCTACATTGTAGAACAAAGAATAAGATAATTGGCCTTATCTTAACCAGCTTCATGAGGGAGTCACCTGGAATGCTTTTCAATTAACAGGTTTGCCTCGTCAAAAGTTAATTAGTGCAATTTCTTGCCTTCTTAATGCATTTTAGATCAAACAGTAAATAGTAAATAATAAAAATACAGTAAATAGCCCGATTCCACAACTGTAGTAATCCATATTATGTCAAGAACCGCTCAACTAAGCTCAACTAACGACATCCATTATTAATTAATAAAAATAAAGGCATTGAATTAGAAGGTGTGTCCAAACTTTTGATTGGTAGTATATATATTATTTATGAAAAAATATATAGAAGGACACTACAAAAAAAAAAAACAAGAGACAGATTAGTTTTGCCATGACTCCTCATCCAAGTCTGTGCTTGCATTATATTCTATATTATTAGCACCTGACCTTTAATCATTAAATTCAAATTATGTAAAATTAGATAATACCAAAGTTCATGCATTTAGTATAATTATAACTGCCGAAGTTTATAGAAAGGAAAATGTCATCAGTGTACAGCATAATAATAATAATAATAATAATAATAATAATAATAATAAAAAAACCCTTTACTCAAATGTGGTCTTAAATTTACTTTATAAACTGTATTTATAGTAAATTAGGTTTCTTAGTACCACATTTTACAGAAATCAGTTCCTCCAGAAGGACATAGATGATAACTGTAGACTAACAGAAACAAATTGGTTAATAGTTTAGTAAATATGTAATTTTTTCCAATTAGTCAGACGGTACATCAGTACATACATAGAGTTATGTGATTATAAACTGAAAATGGACAGAAATTGTGGTTGTTCAAATTTAGTTTCTTTTATTTGAAAAGTGGAATGTTTATCTTCTGATTAGTCCCCATGATATATTTGTTTACATGGTAAGTATATAGTTTTTTGAATTTGGAGTATTTGCTCATTCAGTATTAACTTGTTATATAATTTTATATACTGGAACTGCAGAATATTGCTTCTTTTTCCCCTCAATATCATGGTACACTCTTAGAAAAAAGAGCTTCTTTGAATACTTAAAAGTTTATAGCTTCCCCAAATGGGTCTAGTTTGGAATTGTTCCTGATAGAGAGGCACTCTGTTGTCAGCTTATACTTAGAACCTTTAAGGGTTCCCTCACAAGCACAACCAAAATACCCTTAAGGGTTCTATTTGACCTTTTTCCAAGAGTGTTATATAGATATATAGTAGGATATATGCATATGAATCATTAGTTCACAACTGAATGAAGTTCCTTTAATTTTTTTTAATATTTCCTTTCTATATTGAAAGAAATTGGTGTCAAAATAAAAATGTCACTTATACACGCACACACAAATGTACATTTCCCTTTGCATTATTTGGCATCTTAAGTTAATTTAAAAAATATTAGCAACTTCACACAATGACACAGATTACAGTGGTGCTTGAAAGTTTGTGAACCCTTTAGAATTTTCTATATTTCTGCATAAATATGACCTAAAACATCATCAGATTTTTACACAAGTCCTAAAAGTAGATAAAGAGAACCCAGTTAAACAAATGAGACAAAAATATTATACTTGGCCGTTTATTTATTGAGGAAAATGATCCAATATTATATATCTGTGAGTGGAAAAAGTATGTGAACCTTTGCTTTCAGTATCTGGTGTGACCCCCTTGCGCAGCAATAACTGCAACTAAACATTTCTGGTAACTGTTGACCAGTCCTGCACACCAGTTTGGAGGAATTTTAGCCCATTCCTCCATACAGAACAGCTTCAACTCTGGGATGTTGGTGGGTATTCCTTACATGAACTGCTCGCTTCAGGTCCTTCCACAACATTTTGATTTGATCAAGGTCAGGACTTTGACTTGGCCATTCCAAAACATTAACTTTATTCTTCTTTAACCATTCTTTGGTAGAACAACTTGTGTGCTTAGGGTCGTTGTCTTGCTGCATGACCCACCTTCTCTTGAGATTCAGTTCATGGACAGATGTCCTGACATTTTCCTTTAGAATTTGCTGGTAAAATTCTAAATTCCTTGTTCCATCAATGATGACAAGCCGTCCTGGCCAAGATGCAGTAAAATAGGCCCAAACCATGATACTACCACCACCATGTTTCACAGATGGGATAAGGTTCTTATGCTTGAATGCAGTGTTTTCCTTTCTCCAAACATAATACTTCTCATTTCAACCAAAAAGTTCTATTTTGGTCTCATCCATCCACAAAACATTCTTCCAATAGCCTTCTGGTTTGTCCACATTATCTTTAGCAAACTGGAGATGAGCAGCAATGTTCTTTTTGGAGAGCAGTGGTTTTCTCCTTGCAACCCTGCCATGCACACCATTGTTGTTCAGTGTTCTCCTGATGGTGGACTCATGAACATTAACATTAGCCAATGTGAGAGAGGCCTTCAGTTGCCTTCAGTCCTTTGTGACCTCGCTGACTATTACACGCCTTGCTCTTGGAGTGATCTTTGTTGGTCGACCACTCCTGGGGAGGGTAACAATGGTCTTGAATTTCCTCCATTTGTACACAATCTGTCTGACTGTGGATTGGTGGAGTCCAAACTCTTTAGAGATGGTTTTGTAACCTTTTCCAGCCCGATGAGCATCAACAACGCTTTTTCTGAGGTCCTCAGAAATCTCCTTTGTTCGTGCCGTAATACACTTCCACAAACGTGTTGTGAAGATCAGACTTTGATAGATCCCTGTTCTTTAAATAAAACAGGGTGCCCACTCACACCTGATTGTCATCCCATTGATTGAAAACACCTGACTCTAATTTCACCTTCAAATTAACTGCTAATCCTAGAAGTTCACATACTTTTGCCACTCACAGATATATAATATTGGATCATTTTCCTCAATAAATAAATGACCAAGTATAATATTTTTGTCTCATTTGTTTAACTGGGTTCTCTTTATCTACTTTTAGGACTTGTGTGAAATTTGATGATGTTTTAGGTCATATTTATGCAGAAATATAGAAAATTCTAAAGGGTTCACAAAGTTTCAAGCACCACTGTATATTAAAATATTACTTAATACAAACATAATAATAATAATAATAATAATAATAATAATAATAATAATAATAATAACAATTTTTCTTTTGGATCCTGTCACAAAAACCAAGCACAGAATGAGAGGATGCAAGTGCAGTTTGACAGCTTTTAATAAAAGTTCAAAGTTGCAGATGATCCCAAAACAGTAGGCAGAAACAGAGTCAATAAGCAGGTATGGGTCGGGCGATTTGCAAACATGCAGAAACAGGATAATCCAATACTCAAATTCAGTAAACAGATATAGGCCAAAGACAGAAAGTGCAGGCATAAACAAACGGCTTGGTAATGAGCAGTGAAAACCAGAACAATACTTTGCAGCGCTAGAGTGAACAGAGTCCTTAATGCTGTGGAGTAATGAGGCTGTAATGATGAACACGTATGCCTTGATGGGAATTGTATGATGGGAATTTTAGTGTGGGGTGTGCTGTGCAGTGAATGAAAGTGCAGGGGATGAAGAACTGGCAGTGGATGTGACCATAACCTGTGTAGATTTTTTTTCTTTGAGTATATGAACAATCTCTCTGGTGTAGGTTTTACGAGGTGAGGGACTCAGCCCTATGCTCAACCCTCCTCCTTTACCTGGGCTTGGGACCAGCAAGAACCCTTTCAGGGGCCCCAAGCGGAGTTAGGCTTCACCTGGAGAGGGCTTTGGTGGAGGCCTCATGCTCTACCATGGGTGATGAAGACTAATGATAATGATGTTATGAACAATCCTGCAGCATAAAAAACACACAAAGTAGCAAAAAACAAAATACAAACAAACAAAAAACCCACCACCACCACCACCAAAAAAAAAAATTACCTGATCCTCTTTTGTCACAATATTTTCAATAAACAGTGCAAAATAGAGTTTGTGCCAAAATGTACTAAACACATTAAGTAATTAAAAACTTCATTATTATTATTATTATTATTATTATTATTATTATTATTAATGTTTTGAATTTGGTATTTATAAGATCAAGCTGTGGGTGGTAGAAAAGGGCAACTGGACTTGCTTGAAGATTCTTGAAAATGTTTCACCTCTCATCCGAAAGGCTTCCTCAGTTCTGTCTGACTAATAAGGAGTATCAGATATTTATCTTCTCATGGATCAGAATCAGAATTCTGATGACAAGCTCATCTAAGGTGTCGTTGAGGCATCATGTTGGTGTGGGTCACTGGAGGTTGGGTGTGAATGGCGAGTCATTAGCAGGGATGTAAACGGCACGCCTTTTGGCGGATGCCGCCTTTTTCACGGCTGAATCGTGCAGATCCGATTTTTTTTTTGGGGGGGGGGGGGCGTTGGAGTGTCTGATTATAATTTCATCAAAGTAAATTCTGTATTAAAATTACTAAATAAGCAAATGCCGTTACAGTCCCTGAAACATAGGAAGTATAAGTATGAGAAGAAAACAGTAAATCAAAAAGCTGCGCACCGTTTGCATCCCTGATTAGGGTGATCAAAGGATTGCCCGACAGGGTGATCAATGGAAAGCTGACTCTCTCTGTCCTCCTGTGAGTCACCGAAAACAGCTGGGTCTTGGCGTGCACCCAGCCGTCTGGGAAGAGTGCCCAAGACTGCATTGTAGATGGTTGATAAATGATGTCTTAGACCCCCACCTCTGTTCAGTGATGGCCATTCCAGGTTGACAAAAATGGCTTCTTTAACTCCTCGCTCATACCAACAATCCTCCCTGGCTAAAATGCGTACGTTACAATCCTGAAATGAGTGTCCTTTGTTGTTAAGATGAATGTAGACAGCAGAGTCCTGGCCTGAGGAGCTGGCTCTCCTGTGTTGAGCCAAGAGCCTGTATAGCGGTTGTTTTGTTTCCACAATATATGAGTCCGTTCATTCCTCACTGCACTGAATTGCATACACTACGTTGTCCAATATATGAGTCCAATTCAGTGCAGTGAGGAATGCATGGACTCGTATAGAGGGCAAGATTTTCTTTTCGGTGATGGCTCAGAGGATCTCTGCATACCTGCTTAATAACCAGTACATAGATACATCTGTACAGAAGGCAGGTATATCAGGCTTCCCTGGATGCTTGGAACATTCTAGCATGATTTGGCACCAGATCCAGACAGCAAAGGCGAAGAAAGATGACCTTTATGTGATCTTTCTGGACCTGGCCAACGCATTTGGATCAGTGCCACATGAGCTCCTTTGGACTGCCTTTGAATTCTTCAGTATCCCAGGAAATATTACAGCCTTGGTCAAGTCATACTTTCAAGACCTGCAGTTTTGTTTCACCACCATGGAGTTTACCACCTCCTGGCAATGCCTGGAGGTTGGCATCATGGCAGGCTGCACGATCTCTCCCTTGGCCTTTACAATGGCAATGGAGGTAATCATCCGAGCCTCTAAATGGGTTGTTGGTGGACAAAGACTCAACCCCGACTCCCGTCTTCCTCCAATTAGAGTGTATATGGATGATATTACTACCCTAACAACCACAGTGCCATGTACCAGATGTCTGCTCAGGAAACTACAGGAGAACATCAGCTGGGCCTGTATGAAGATAAAACCATCTAAGTCACGCAGCATTTCCATTGTCAAGGGAGTGCTGTCGGACCTCAAATTCTTCATCGGGGACAAGCCAATCCCTTCAGTTTCTGAGCAGCCAGTCAAGAGCCTGGGGAGATGGTTTGATGCAAGCCTGAAAGATAAAGAACAAATAGCACAACTGCAGAGGGATATCAGTAGTGGAGTGCAAGCCATTGAGAATACTGAACTCCCTGGGAAACTAAAGATTTGGTGCCTACAGTTTGGCCTCTTGCCTCGGGTGCTGTGGCCTCTCACGCTCTACGAGGTGCCCATTTCAGTTGTGGAGAGGATGGAGAAGGGAATCACTAACCACATAAAGAAGTGGTTGGGAATCCCTCGGTGCCTGACATCCACCGCCCTCTATGGAGACTGCCTCCTCAGACTGCCATTCACCAGTCTTACGGAGGAATTCAAGTGTGCCAAGATAAGACTCCAGGTGACACTGACGGAATCCAAAGACCTAATGGTGAGCAAGAATGCCCCAGCCATCATAGCAGGCCGCAAATGGAGACCAGTGCAAGCAGTTGAGGAGGCAGTGGCAGCCCTCAAGCATGCAGACATCGTGGGATATGTTCAGCATGGAAGAGGAGGTCTGGGTTTAACTGCTCAGCATCCAGCCTGGAGCAAGGCCTCAGCTGCTGAAAGGAGGAGGATGATCGTGGATGAGGTGAAAAACCAGGAGGAAGGCATCAGGAGGGCCAAGATGGTGGCACTTGGTAAGCAGGGAAAGTGGACTAAGTGGGACAGTGTGGAGGGAAGGAAGTTGAGCTGGAAAGACCTATGGAGTATGGAGTCAAAGCGAATCAGCTTCATAATCAGGGCAACCTACGATGTTCTCCCCACACCCATAAATCTCCAGCAGTGGTGAGGAGAAGATCCAGCCTGTGTACTCTGCTCCAAGCTGGCATCCCTTAGGCATATTCTCACTGGTTGTAAAGTGAGTCTTGCCCAGGGGCGTTATACCTGGCGTCACAACCAGGTGTTGAAGAACCTTGCTGCCACTTTGGAGTACAGACGAACAATAGCCAACTCAGCAACATCTGTAGGATCCAACTCCCTGCCAGCCATTGCATTTGTGCGGGAGGGGGCAAAGGAAAATTACAGTGCACCTGCAACTGCAGAGCATTGCCAGTTATGCATAGCCTGTGACTGGAAAATGCTGGCAGATGTTGGTCAATGCCTTGCTTTTCCTCCTGAGATCGCTGCCACTACTCTTAGGCCTGACTTGGTATTTTGGTCACCATCTGCTAAGAAGGTCTATATCATTGAACTCACTGTGCCCTGGGAGGAGTCCGTAGAAGAGGCATATGAAAGGAAACACCTACGATATGCTGACCTTGCTGCGGAGGCACAGCAGCGTGGCTGGAGGATGGAGGTGTGCCCTGTGGAGGTGGGATGCAGGGGCTTTGTGGCGTCATCCACCACCAGGCTGCTCAAGGACATGGGAGTAAGAGGCCACGCCCTACGTCATGCCATCAAAGCGCTGTCAGGAGCAGCTGAAGTTAGTAGCCACTGGCTTTGGCTGAAGCGCAAGGACACCTGTTGGGCATCAAGTGGCAGCCAGGGATGACACAGAGGGGGGTACTTCAGGGACGCCTGGGGTTACCGTTGAGCCTTCCGGAGGCGTCGTGGGCTTAAATCAACGAAACGCTGATGAAGGGGGTGCCCACTTGATAACTCCTCTGTGTCATTTCCGTTGGCAAGTCTTAGTACACGCTGGCACATAAAGGATAATTCAAACTCGTCCTGTGTTTCTTCAATCTGACTTGACTATTTGGTTATCCGTGCATTTTTTTATTGCACCATGTAGGCTTCATCATCCTGACTGCATGAGCCACTATGACATACACTCATCAAAGACGTACATTGAAACTATTGTGAACATTCAGATTATAGAAGTTCTATCATGGCATGCAAATTCAGGGGGAAAAACATCCACGATAATGGTACAAATAAGTCTGGATCTCACGTAGTACACATACAAACGATAAAAACAGTTACAGTTCTCATCCATCTTGCAAGGAACACAAATATTAAAACTGTCACTCAAACCACAAAACCAAATTCACCTGCACTTCCTCAGCTACAGTATTTTTCTGTGTGTTTGCTGCATGGAACACTGGTCATTCGTGATTTTTAACTGATTTTAATCCAGGAATGCCACTCTTTCTCAAACAACATTCCATGAGCTGTTTTGGTTGAAACAGAATTTTCTCAAAGCAGCTCTTTTA